>NW_020954552.1:14992087-15024124 GCF_900497805.2 Vombatus ursinus | reverse complement strand
GAAGGAAGGAAGGAAGGAAGGAAGGAAGGAAGGAAGGAAGGAAGGAAGGAAAGAAGAAAGGAAGGAAGAAAGAGAGGGAGGGAGGGAGGGAAGTAGGAAGACCATATATCAAGTACTTACTGTGTTTTAAGCCCTGTGCTACATGCCAGAATACACATATTAAACATAAACTGTCCCTTCCTTACATTCTAATAAAGGGAGACAACACATATAGGGAAGTGGTGACCATGGAGGGGCACTTTATTTCTGCAAAGTAGAGGGATAATGAACTGACCATGGGGAATAAGTTGACAAATCCCTTTCAGGAGCAACGGACAGAGTTAAATGGTTCCAATTCACGGTCCTAGAATTCATGAGTGAGGAATAGCAAGACTACATGCATAGTTGGCAAAGTTGGCAGGAAGATAGCTAGAGAGTACAGAGTAAAATGAATCATCACTTTGGTCTTGAAACAATGGGCCAGGAGAGGCAGTTTCCAATGGGGGGGGATGAAGTGAGGGGGATTTTCAAGGCAGAAATTCAAGAGATGAAAGGGTTAAAACTTCCAGGCCATGGTCTCTGGTGGCTGGTGAAGGTGTTGAGTAGATGGCCACAGGGTAGGAAGTCCAAAATTTTATCCAGTCTCAAACTTTACCATCTCTTACCCTTGTTAAAACTCTTCTCTACAGCCTCCTAACTGGTCTTCTTCCCATCACCCTTGCAGTCTGATTCTTCCTTCATAAGTCCCTAGAAGGATTGTCCTTATGCATAGATCTAGTAATGTCACTCCTCCACAAAAAAAAAAAAATGTCAGGGGTTCTCTATCACCTACTTGGTAACATTCAGTTTCCTTTGTTTGGCATTTAAAAGCCTTCTACAATCTGATGCCTCTCATGCTGTCTTTATAGCCTTATATTACTTTCCTCCACATATACTATACTTCAGCCAAATTGGTTTACTCTATCTTGTTTCTTACCTCCATGCTTTGTTTGGACTGCCCTCTGGCCCTGAAAAGCCCTCCCTCCCTTTCTTGACTTACTGATTTCTTATCCAACCTTTAAATCCCAATTTAAATACCACTTCCACTAGAAAAGCCTCATCTAGTCCTCACTTTTTTGATTAATAACCTCTGCCTCCTTGGATCTCACCAAACACTATTTTGTACCCCTCTAGTGCATTTATGTATTGTTGTTGTTGCATTGTAGTTATCTGAATTTTTGTCTTATAGCTGGTATTATGTCTTTGTACTAGGTTGTAAGTTTCAGGACAGTCCAAGATTAAGCATATTATTCCCATTTTAGAGAAGAGGAAAGGTCTTGTATAGATAGTGGATGCAGGATTATTAGGTCTTTCATTTCTTTAGCAAGTTAACCTTCAGTTTCTTCTGTTCATTTATTCAAAAAACATTTATTAAAAGCCTAGCTGGTGCACTTTGGCACTTTGAGTACAAAGATGAAAATCAAACCGACTCTGCTCTCAAGAAACAACATCCTAGAGGGGGAAGGAGAAAAAATAATATTTTACAGATAACTAATATAGTATTTATACCAAGTATATGTAAAATAAAATAGGGCAGCTAGGTGGAGCAATGCATAGAGCACCAGGCTTGGAGTCAGAAAGGCTCCTCTTCAGGAGTTCAAATCTGGCCTCACTTATTAGCTGTGTGACCCTGGGCAAGTCACTTAACCCTGTTTGTCTCAGTTCCTCATCTGTAAAATGAGCTGCAGGAGGAAATGCAAACCACTCCAGTATCTTTGCCAAGAAAACCCCAAATGGGGTCATGAAGAGTCAGATATGACTGAAAAAAACCCCCAAAAAACAACAAATGATGATACCAAAAAATACAAAGTAATTTGAGCTAGGGAAGCTCATTATGATGAAAGTGACACTTTAAATGCCTACAGAGATATGTTATTTAAAATGTGCTCAACTCAACAGTGTTACAGTTAAAGAGGTCTTTAGAACATTTTAAAAAATTCTTTACCACAATAGAGTTGTTTAGTAGTTGTTTTTTTTAAAGTTATTTTTGACTCTTCATGACCCCATTTTCGGTTTTCTTGACAAAGATACTGGAGTGCTTTGCCATTTCCTTCTCCAGTGTATCCCCATTTTATAGATAAGGAACTGGGACAAATAGGGATTAAGTGACTTGCCTAGGGTCTCACAGCTAGTAAGCATCTGAGGTTAAATTTGAACTCAAGTCTTCCTGACTCCAAGCCTGGTGCTCTATCCACTGCATCTATCTGCCCCCAATGCAATCATAGGTATGATTAAATTAAAAGAAAAAAATCTTTATAGTCTAGTGTGTGTCAGCTTTGTAGTGGGACACTTTCGCAAATAATACATGTTTTGGCTGGGGGAAGAATATTTATTCCACAACAAAGTATTAATGGGCAGTCTGTAGAGAGCCAGCTGCTGTAGACTTGACTGGTTCAGCTGTGAGTTTTGCTACCTTCACCTTGCCAAGAGGAGTGCAGCTCTATTTTTCTGGCATCCACAGAACCTCAGTGTGACTTCCCACAGTTAGAGAGTGACTCGAGAGAAATCATGTTGGCTTCATAGAGTCACAGATCTTGGAATAATCCATTGTTAGAACTGAAAGGGACCTTTGAGATTAGCTCATCTACTTCCTTCCTTTTATTTTATGTTTTATTGATGCCTTTTGGAATTTTTTACACCATAGTTTTATACCCTGGTTAATTCCCTATGAATAACCCCAGTCCCCACCAAAAAAACAAACAAACAAAAACCTTCCCTTATAATAGAGAAAAAGTTAAGCAAAAGTAATACACACGATGACCTCGTCACACAGCACACCAACATTCCATATCTGTAGCAGACCTCCTTTGTACTAACAGTGTTTGGGGAGTCAGTACTCTGGAACTGGGAACGGTCACTGCATTTAATCTGAGTTCTGTCTTTTAGTGTTATTTTTTTTTACATTATTGTATTCATTATTTGGATATCAATATCAGTATAGATATATTTTTCCTGGTTTTATTTTCCTCACTTAATGAGCATTCCTGTGTTTCTCTGAATGTCTCCTTTTTTGAATGCAAAAATGTTCCATTCCATTTATCTATGACAATTTTTTTCAGTCATCTCCCAAACGATGAACACATAATTCATTTCTAGCTCTTTGCTACTACAATGAGCACTACTGTGAAAATTTTGTTATATAGAGGACCTTTTGGCCATTGGCCTCTTTGGGGTATATTCCCAGAAATGAAATGGCAGAGTCAAAGGATGTGAACAGTTTAATAAACTTTTTCACATAATTCTAAATTATTTTCCTGAATGGCTGCATTAATGCACAGCTCTACCAATAATGTATCTATGTGCCTGTTATCCCATTCCTTCTCCAACACTAAACAATTTCTCTCTTCCATTTTTGCCAATTTGATAGGTGACATGATGCCTCAAAATTGTTTTAATTTTAATTGTTCTTGTTATTTGCAATTTTTCATACAGTTGTTCATAGTATGTGTTTTCTTTCAAAAACTTTATTCAAATTCTTTGACCAGCCACTGGTTGAGGAATGGCTCATCTGTTTGTATAAATTTTCTATCTTGGGTATCAGAACTTTATTTGAGGTATTTGAAGCAAAGACTGTTTTTCACCAACTAATATCCATAGCTTCGTAGATCACTGGATCCAACTGCCTCATTTTACGTATGAAGAAACTGAAGCCCAGAGAGGTTAACAGACTCGCTCAAGGTCACATAGTAAATGTCTGGTATTTAGTCCCATGTCCTTTGACTCCAGATGTGTAGCCCTCTTTCTCCTATTCTGTGCTCTTCATATTCTGCTCCCTCACTTTATAGAGAAGCCCACAGAGATAGTGACTAATGATAATAATAATCACCATAACAACAACAATAATAACAGCTACCATATGCGGTTGTGTTTTAAATTTTACAAAGCCCTTTACATATATTATCTTCTTTGATCCATGCAAAGATAGAGTTGAGGTCAGTATGTGGAGAGAACACAACTGCCGCCTGGTCAGTGTTATACTCTATACAAAATTCCTTTAGGAGGAATGGTTCTCCATGACTTTTCATAATCTAAAGATTATCAGGCATAAAATTGCTACAACAACTCTTCAGCTCCACTGCATTCTGGAAAGAACTTTTAAAATAGACTTAGGTTTATTGAAGAATAAAAGAATGAAAGCAGATGCATAGTTTTTGTAAGTAGTACACAATGATTTACAGCTGGTTAGACTTTATTTTACTTAGCATGAATGATCCAACACTCTCATTTACAGCAGCACAGACTAACTCTCCGCTTGGCTCTTGGTAGGGCCCAAACCACTGAGGCTCCCAGGTATAGAGGAAGAGAACTTTCCCATGGCCTCCTTCCAAGGATTTTCCCTTGATTCCATCACTTGTTTCAGGAGAACATTATTTTCCTGAAGTTGGAGGTCTCTGTGGCTACAAAAGAAACCCATTCCCACCTTGCTTCAAAGGCATCCATCATTATGGAGAGGGAATCAGGAAAAACTGGTCATTAGATGCCAGCATCCTCTCCCTCCCAACTCTCCCCCACGACCATACTGAGGACCAGCACCATCTTATAATAGTACTGTACTGGGGAGCCAGGGACAGAATCTTTTCCTTCTGTTAGCTCACTGGAAGCACTCAGATTAAGGACACCCATATTCCTTCTCCTGTTTGCAGTGGCTTGCATATATTAGGCATTTAATAAGTTTCTATTGAATTGAATTCATATGCCCAGAAGATGGAACTGTTCTATATTAGAATAAAAAATGAAAGGTTGTTAATAGAGGGAGAGGAAACTGGAGGCATTTAGTCTCTTCACACAGGTCATAAACATGAGCGCCAATGCAGCTGATTCAACACATCGTTTTCAAATGTCACACATGCATATGCACCACATGCCTTGTGGGGTGTTGCTGGGCAGTATCATCAGGACTGAGGAAAGCTAGATCACCACATCTGGCTCTCGGCTGGGATGAGCAGAGTGTCACACACCACAGAGAAGCACATGTTGATGTACGTGGCAGCTGCTACTCCCTATGAATCCAGACACATCCCCAGATTTAAACAAAAAGAAAATAGAGAATGAGTGGTCTGCTGGAAGCTTATTTATTCTGTTCCATTTTCTCTATTCTTTAAGGGAAATACGAATAGGGATAGATCTGTGCTTTCACTAGTACAGGGAACAAAGTTCCAAGTGAGGAAACTGACCATTGCAGTAAAGCTTGATATAGTTTAGGAGAGTTGCCCAGAGAGTGCTGAGAGGTTGTGACTTGCTCGAGGTTATACAGCTTGTATTTATCAGAGGTGGGGTAGTTAAAACTGGACAGATTAATGTCCACCTTTTAACAAAGGATAGTTAACTCTTTCAACAAAAATAAGCAGATACACACACTACTATTCACAGTCATCAGATGCATTCTGGGGAACAAAAAAAGGTAGATAAATGTATATATATGTATGTATATATATACATCCAACTGTAATAGCAAACACTGAAGCATATTTCATAGGCCTTGCTATCTTGCCTGTCACTCCCTACCCCCCAAATATCTTTCCCCACATGGCGTGAATGTCTCACTGCATTTTATTCTCCTGCATGAAATTCTATAAATCACAGAGATTCATTCAAAAATTTTTTAAGTTAACTTCTATTCTAAAAACCCAACTGTCACAAGAGGTGAATATATAACCATTCCACAAGAGGACATAAGGCTGCTCAATATGATCTGTCAAATGAATTAGGGAGAATGGATATGATAATACCTGCAATATCTACCTGCACAGACTTGTGAGACTTGAAGAAGATCATCTGTATAAAAATACTTTGCAAATCTTAAAGCCTCTACAGATGCTAGTTATTGTATTGTGGTTGTTGCATATGTAGTTATATTGTATATTTTTATTATTATTATTATCATTGTATTTTTCATCCAGACTCTGTGATCGACATTCTTCATGGTGATGACAAACACCTTGGAGAGCATGTGCCTTCTCATTTTATGCCTTCCTTGATATTAGCAATCAGAGGGTCTAATCTATTGTTTCATCTTTAATCTTTTATGATTTTAACATATTTGTGGAATGCCCCTTGTTAGAGGGAGCCTTTGTAAGGTGACATCTTGCTCTACTGAATCAAGTGGACTTAAAATATATATAGTTAGCAGGCAACATAGATAGTGTGATCTTGTATTTCTACACCTTTCAATAAGTTGCCTGACTATAATGATGTGATCTATTAGGAAATATTGTTTGCAAAAGCCTGAATGTTCCTTTCACGTGCCTTAAATCAATGATACCCCTAATACATGCATAGATTATTTGAAGAAAGATTTTGTAGAAGTAGGAAAGTAGGCATACTAATTGATAGGCTAGAGACTAGACTTGTAATTTATTGGTATATGAAATTCTCCCTACCAATGCCAGTCATCCCCTTCTTTGCAATGTATCCTCTTTGAGAGCTGCCTGGAGTACTGAGAAACCAAGTAACTTGCTTGGCCCTTGATTTTAGGTCATATAATCAATATGTCAAAGACATAAGACTTGAACCCATATCTTTTTGGATTCATAGACAGTTCTCCATCCACTGTGCCATGCCGTCTCTCAAACATAGGTTGATTTACTGATTTTTTTTCTCAATTGCCTTCTTTCAGATAGCATTAGTGTCCATTGGTTTTAAACAAACACTTGATATCCTTCCCCCTCTCCCTTAGATATCTTGAGAATAATCTTTTCAAGCGGCCAAAATGGTGTCACTTCAGCCATAGACTGTTTTTCTCTATATTGGTGCTGCCCCATTACTCTTCCCATCTTTGTTTTATTTAGAGATATTCTCACTTCTTCATATGATACATTGGAAACTGTGATTTTGCAATATAAATATGGAAGCTCTACTGTTATTGATGGAGGAAGGAGTTTGCTATAGACAATTTGACAACTGTACTATTTTTTTTTGTCTAGTTCTTGTCATCCTTCCAATTTCATCCTGAAATACTCTGGAGATGATCTGGTTTAAGTCTGGTTCAAGTCTTTTGCCAAGCTGTGTGTAAAATTATTTTCCCTTCACTGCCTCTTGCTGTTTTATGAGGTGATATTGCTCATAATAAACAAAACCCAGACCTTTGACTGAGTGACCATTTGCCCCAATGTATGTAAGATGTACAAAGATGGATCCACTGTCTGGGCCCACTGATCCTTCCTGGTTGAAGGGTGCCATAGGCCTCTGTTCCCCTTTTCTTTTTTCCAATTACATTTTATTCCATCTGATGCTCTCTGTTCTGTATCCCAGCCACCTGGTCCACTTACTTCTCAAAGAAAGAATGAATCTTCAGCATTCTCCAATTTTTCAGTCTTCTTCAAGTGTAAGACAAGGGGGAAACTTTGAGTTTTTCTTATTCCTAGTAGTAACTGTGGCCTTTTTCTGACATTCTTGTCCTTTCTTTCTGTCTTTTTACCAACCTTATCTATCACTATTTATACCTTCCCATAGCCATAACATATACTCTCAGGTACTAAGAGTTTTTCTCAGGAAAAACAGGGAAGGGGGAAGGGGAAGAGGGAAACAAAGAGAAGATGGGGAGAGAGGGCAGAAGGAAATGGAAAAGGAAAGGGGAAGGGAAATGCTATGGAGGAGTGGGAAGGAAAAAGAAGGAAAGGAAAAAGAGAAGGAGAAGAAGGGGAAAGGGACAAGAGGGAAGGTCAGAAGAGAAGAGGAAGGGGAAAGGGCAAGGGAGAAAGGGAAGATCTGCTGCTTAAAATGAATCGTGGCAATTTCATACTTTACTTTTGGATAATCTGTTACTTTATGATAATATATAATATATTTTAAACATAACAATAAAATAAATATAATGAAATAATACTACCAAAAGTAATTTATGCTTTTAATGCTATACCAATCGAATTATCAAGGGGGTTCCTCTTAGAACTTGATAAAATAATGACAAAATTCATTTGGAAAAACATGATCTAGAATATCAAAGGAAATTAGGAAAAGAAATAGAGATGAAGGAGGAATAGCATTGCCTGACCTCAAATATTATTATAAAACAGCAGTCATCAAAGCCTTCTGCTATTGGTTACAAAATCAAGACATATCACTGGAATGGACTAGACAAGGAGAATCATCAACAATAGAACTCAATAACTCAGTGTTTGATAAAGTAGAAAACATTAATCACCTAGAAAAAAACCCCATATTTGATAAAAAAAAAAACTGCTGGGAAAACTGGAAAGCAGTCTGGTAAAAATCAGGCTTAGATCAACACCTTCTACCATATTCTGTGATACATTCAAAATGGATATTATATATATATATGTATGTATATGTATATGTATCACAGCTAACTAGTAAGTATCAGAGCCTGGATTTGAACTCAGGTCCTCCCGACTCCAGGGCCAGTGTTCTATCCACTGTGCCACCTAGCTGCCCCGGAAATATATTCCTGACCAAACAAGAGATAATTGCAAAAGATAAAACTTTGATTACATGAAACTGAAAAGTGTCAGCAAAAAAAAATGAACACACTTAGGGTAAGAAGGGAGGATATTAAGTGGGAAAAAAAAATTTGCATCATATATCCCTAAATAAGGGTTGTATCCAAGATACATAAACTACCTACATACACACACACACGTGTATATGTATATATACATATATGTGACAATAGCCATTTCTCAATATCATCAAAAATATGAACAAATTGTTCTTAAAAGCAGTACAAAGTATTCACAACCACCTGAATGTTCCAAATCATAAGAGAAATGTAGTTCAGAACAACCCTGAGGTTTCACCTCACACTCTGATAATTGGCAAAAATGATAAAAATAACAATACTTAATGCTAGAAGGGATGTAGAATAATAGGCACACTAATACATTGTTGGTAGAACTGTGAAGTGGTACAACATTTTGGAAAGCAATTTGGAATTAAGTGATAATTTGGAATAAAGTGATTCAAATATTCATGCCCTTTGAACAAGAGACTCCATTACTAAGTTTGTATCCCAATGAAGTTATTGATAAGAAGAATGTCCCTATATTTAGCAAGATATATATGTATATACAGCAGTTCTTTTTGTGATAGCAAGGAATTGGAAGCATAGTAGATGCTCATCAATTAGGGAATAGCTAGAAAAAATTGTCATATATCAATATAGTGGAGTAGTATTGTGCTGTAAGAAATATGTGTGTGATGAATACAGAGAAGCATAAAAAGATTCATATGAACTGATACAAAGTGAAGTAAACAGAGTCAAGAAAATAGTGTACACAATAAGAGCAACAGTGAAAATGGAAAGAATGACTATATACCAAACCAATAAAATAAATAAAAATGAGTAACAGAATTATAAAGATTAAGCAGAACTTGAAGAGATATGAGAAAAGACACCACCGACCCATCTCTTCATCTAGGGGTGGTCCACAAGTCTTATACATTGCACATGCTTTCAGATTTTTTCAATTTATTGCTCAGCTGTGCTGACTTTTTTTGTCCCTGAGAAATACTATTTTTTTACTGGAATGGTACTCTGGAAGAGGAAAGAGGAGGGATGTTTGGGATAATTGTGGTTATATAGGAAATAGAAAATATCAATAAAAACTTATTTTCAAGAAATAGACTATAGAGAGTAGTTGGTTAGTTCTCTGAAATCAGAAAATTGTTTTGGACTCACACTTCAAACAATTAATATTAATAGCATTAATTTAATGATAAAAGGAGAACTCAGAACCCAACTAGGCTAGGGATTCTCATGTTTTCAGAGTGTGATGACTTCTTTTTAAGATTAAGAAAATGTTCAGACCTCTACATGATAAATGGTTATACTATTATTAATATCTACTAATTGAGGAAATACATGATGACAAAAAGTTACCATGAATCCAGTGCTGCTTTTAAGTGAATTTGTATTTTATTAATCACACAGTATTTGGGATACCTTTGAGAATGGTTACATGTACATGTGGAAGGAATATTATTTATTCAGTCTATAAAAGGTCTATTCCTTATTTAATACACCAAATTACACTGTGGGTTTGAAACTAAATAAAATTCAAAATGACAGAGCCTGGTATAGTAATTAGAGGTTCTATTTTGTTGGCCATTGAGTCAAGCAGACTTGAGTTCAAGTCTTAGATCTGACATATGCTAAACATAGGACACTGGACAGATCATTTAGCTTCTCAATGGTTCACATCTTAAACTCCAGAGCAGTTACTAGCCTGCATACGTAGATGCAGTTCCTACAAGTGTATCCCCTATGTGGATTAAATCACAGCTCCAGACACCAACAAAAACAAAAAAAGAAAATAGCATAATACTGCATGTCCCAAAAGTCTTAGTGCAGTTTTATGCTGTAAAAGCTTTATGAAGCATATTTTAATAAGCTTTAATATTATTAGCTTATTTAAATCATTAAACCTTAAAACTGCCCTAAGACTTTTGGGATCCCCTGAATAAAGACCAAAATGACAAGGCCTGGTACACATGTGGATCCACAGGCCCCATCCAGTAACTTCTGGTGGCAAACCACCTATTGAACACATAGAATCCAAGAAGACGTATCAGAGGCACACAGATGTATCTATTTCAATCTCTTCAGGGCAAGCACAGTTTGGCAAGGGAAATCTCCCATGGAGAAATATAAGGAGATGAATACTGATCAAGATTTGCTGTCTATCCCAAAATACCAAGATAACAGATCTATTTACAAGTTGGTAAAACCCTACAGAGCCAAGATCATATTCACTGACCTTTTTCTTTGGCAGAGAGTGACTCAAATTAGAGATTTGTGGCCCCATTCTTGTTAGGGTCCTATCCCTTTGTTTACAAGAAACTTAACTATTGACTTTCTGGAAAACATACGGCTTTGCCGTTCCAGTCAGACTTGAAGTCTTGCCCTTCCTTTGGGTTCCGTGTTTGGGTTAAGCTCAAGAGAAACAGAGAACCAATTGGTCTTCTCCTCCCTCAGCTTTTCTCACATCTGAAGGTATTTGCTTTCTTATTGTAAGGAATGATCTGATCCTTGTCCCTTCAAAAGCAATGCCTTTGAGGGCTCCAGTTCACCAGTATTTACATTCCATTTATTTAGGTTGTATCCCTTTGAGAAAATGGCAAATCCTTTTAGTATGTAAGAGGCAGAACTGGAAGAGAGAATTTTAGGTCTTTAATCAGGCCCTGCTTACACACAACCACTGGATCAACAATTTGAGGGCCAAATAGTTTTTTAGTGGGTTCACTGACAGTTTCTGCACATTCCATTGGCTCTACCACATGGCCATTCTGACATGATTGTTTGAATGCCTGAAATCCCTGGATTGAGTAGGTTTTGACTCAACATTGTTTCATCATAAAGTCATAGGCTCTGTCTCAAGATAACCTGCTGAAAAAAATTAGGGCTCAGTTCCTTTCTAGCACCTCAATAACTCAATTCTATCTTATGCATCCTTATTTTATTTAACAATTTCCTAAGAGATTTGTTAAGTACTTTTGAAACCACCATATAGACCCATATCTTGATCTCCTCTAAGTGGTCTCTTTGTTTCATGGTGATAGTCTCTGTTTTAAGGAGAAAATAACATTCTGAGCACTTTCTCACCAATGGAGCTTCCCATCCTTTAAGTAATGACTTATTACATCCATTAACAATGTGTCATTTTTAATCAAATACATATCAGGGTTCAAAAAGTGCATTTGTTCCTATTACATTTTGTATACAACTATAATAGTTAGATTCTAATACAGCATTTTACAGAGCATCTCCTATGTAAAAATGAGGGACAGTAAGTGGCAGGAGAAGCTAGGTGGTGCAATATTTAGTGTTTCTGGCCTGGAGTCAGGAAAACCTATCTTCATGAATTCAAATATAGCTTCAGACATTTATTAGTTGTGTGACGCTGGGCAAGTCATTTGACCCTGTTTGCCTCAGCTTCTTTATCTGTAAAATGAGCTGGAGAAGGAAATGGCCAGCTACTCCATTATCTCTGCCAATAAAACTTCAAATGGAGCCAGGAAGAGTTGGACGTGACTGGAAAATGACCGGATAATGAATGAGTGGCATTAGTAGAAGGTCCTTTAATAGAGAGTATGATATGTATTGATCTTCATCATCCAAAAACAATTTCTGTCCTCAAGGCACTTCAATTCTACTGGGGTTCAGGGATTCTATATCAGAGTTTGAGTCCCAATTCTTCCATTAATTAGCTGTGTGACCTTTCACAAGTCAATTCACCTCTCTGGGACTCAACTTCCTCCTCTGTAAAATGATGGGGTTGAATGAAATGATCTTCAGGATTCCTGTCAGTTCTAACATTCTGTGATTCAAAAATCAAGTGAAATTAGCTAGTATTTATATGGTGTTAAAGGTTTGCAGAGCAGTTTTAGATGTGAGTATCATTTGATCCTCACACCAGCCTTGTGAGGTAGGTGCCATTATCATCCTCATTTTAGAGGTGAGGAAACTATGGTTGAAAGAGAGCAAATGAATTACCCAGGGTCACACAGTTAGTCAATGTCTGAGATTGGATTTGAATTCAGGTCTTCCTCATGCCAGCTCTTGTGCTGTAACCACTGCACGACTCAAAGCAGAAAAGAAGTCACAAAGAGGGCAATCTGAGTGAAGAGAGGGGCTATCTCACTCCTTTACCTTGGCAATAAGAGTGAAGAATGGAAGAGAGGTTAGAGCTATGGGATGAGTGTGTACATATGAACCCCAGGTCTTTTTAAGCAACACCTCCTTTTCCTGACCTGTGGCCTCCCTCAGTTATCACGACTCAGTCTCCTAGAACTCCATTACCTTCAGGGCTTTGTGCCCAGAGCACTGAAAAAAGAAACACTTAAAGAAGAACTTAATATCAGATTTCCTTGTTTTAACCTAATCCCTTTCCTTTCTTAATAATAAATATGACATTTAACTCAACCATGTCTTTTTTTTTTTTTAGTCCTGGGCCTGCTACCCTCTTCAAGTCATTAATATAGTTAGCCCTTGTCCTTTGCCCATATCTGTCACATTCCCAATGCAAGTCCTTTCTACAAAGCCTGTGTTCACATTCATTAATAGCAGGTAATTTAAAAGAGAATCTATTATAGGAGATTTTGGGGCTTCTCTGCATGTTGCTTAATGGACCCAGGCCATGGTGGACATTTCAAAACTTTCCTCTGGTCTCTACTACATTTGCGACCATACCGAAATGTCTAGAAAATAAATGTATTCAGAGGCATTTCATTACCATCCCACAAGCAAGAAGGAGCAAAGGGCAGGCTGGATCCAGCTGTTTTCAAGGAACTTAACTAGCTAGCTTGATGGCAGTGGAACAGTTACAGATGTGTTATCCAGTCAGGTCTGCACAATCCTAATTATGGAACCAGCTGCTATTACATTAACATTTTTCCAATGAATCTTTGAACGCAGTTTATACCATCCCTCCATGAGTTTGTTTTCTGGTCTTGTCATTTTAAAAAAGAAACACAAATTAAAGAAATGTATCAGGGGACTGCTTTAGAGTTTTAATCAATTCACTCCCGCTCTCTTAATATTTGAAATGATAGCTTCCTCTGTACTCCATCAGAATCTGTCTCCTAAACCTGAGTTAGCAGCTCAGTAGCGCTTTGTTATTGCAACTTCAAAGACATTTAAAATTATTTCCAAAATGGCATTTCATGATTGGAAGCAATGAATAGAGCAGTTCAAAACCAGGCTAAAAAAGATGGTCAGAAACTACTCAAGCCCAAAGAAATGTAACTAAGTATTCTACTTAAGGCTTTAAAAAAAATACACTTGACCCAAATGACAACCAGTCAATGCAAAACTCCAAGAGAATAGACTTAATTGACAGTTGGGATGACATTCTACCATCAAAGAATTTTAAAAGCTAAGATCATTGAATCAAATCCCTTCATTTTATGGATAAGAAAATGGGATATGGGGCTTGGATATTAGACTATAAAATCCTTGAGGGAAGGCCTGATTCTACTTTTTATATGTATCTCTAAGCCTGTGCTTCCAAAGAGTATGCAGTAAATGCTTATTGATGGACAGATAAAAATAACTAAGATAATATTATCAAATAATGCATTTCTTAGTTTGAAATGTCAACTAAATGATTCAATTTTCTACTTTGCAGTTTTTTTTTATTTTTTTTAACATTAGGGTTGCATAGTTTGAGTCAGTTTAGAGGGAAAAATAATTCTTTGTTCTTTGCAACACGGTATTATCCAGAGGTGTCAACCACACAGCCAGCTGCCCTGCAGCAACAAACCCAAGGACAGACTGAATCAGATTAAAATGCAATTGGGAAATATTACAAAGTAAATAAAAATATAATAGGACCCAGATAATGTCAATATATGGTTTTCTAAGTCAACCAGATCCCTGGTCAGCAGGGATCCTTATGCATAGTTTAATGGCCTGATTTCTGTTTGAGTTTGCCACTGAGAGGTGAACCTGGAACCAAGAAAAACCAAGTCTGTCTCTGAGAAATACAGGTTCTGGGACCCTTGGCAAGTCACTTTATTTCTCAGTGTTCTTGGGAAATCTCTAAGACTCTTAGTTTCAGAAATAGTACTCACCTGCATTAGTAGAGAGGGTTTCTCATCCAGAAATTTCCTATGCCAATGAAATCATGCCTGATCCCTAGTCCCTTGATCTTCATTATTCAATTTAATTGGAAGTGGCTGATCTCAATGACAGGGTCATAGATATATAAATGGAAGTGACCTCAGAGGTCATTTAGTACAACCCTCTCATTTAACAAATGGAGAAACTGAGTCCTAGGGAGATTAAGTGATTTCCTTAAAGTCATATATATAGTGGTGTCAGAAGAGGGATCAATTAGGCAGAAGAAAAGAGTTTGAAATGAAGATAGTTGAAATCAACCTCAAAGTGAAAGCAACCTCATATAAGTTGATTTGGTGGCACCACATAGTCTTTTCTCAATGATTGTGGAGTAGAGAGCCTCTATCATCAGGTCTCTGTAGAATAATCTCTCAGCTCTCTTCCAGTTCTGCTATTTTATGGTTTTATGAAACTATGTAAAGATAAAAGTTGTAGAAGAGATGTTCTGCTCTGACAGAGAAAGTTCTTCACAGAGGGACTCATGAAATCCCAAGTCTGGTTAAAAAAAAAAAATGAAATTACTGTGTAGGAACTCATGTATTGATCCCAGTTGCAGATCACTTTTGTGTCATCTGTTTACAATAGACCAGAAGAAAGAACATCTGTTTGCAGGCAGGGGAGAGGTCCTGTACTTGTATTGCACCTTTATCCTGGGTTGCTGCTTGACAGAAAGGAAATCCGAAGCTAAGCAGTCAGAAGTGGAGTGCCCTGGTGTCTTTGCTCTGGTGACCTCCACTCCTGATTTGTGTTTCTCTCCTTGTTGCTTCAGCTGGTATTCTTCTTCTCTTTCATCTGACACAGTCCTCTGCAGTGAGAGTCAGACACCTCACCTCCATGATGGCACCACATATGCAACTCTCAAATCCCATGTGACTTCTCAGTTTTTGGCACTGGGTGACTGAACATCTGTTTGCTTTGGGCTTTTGCTGACTGACATCATTCCCACACATTTTCTAAAGAACAAAAAAGATCAGAGGATCATAAATTTAGAGCAGAAAAATAGTTTAGGGGTCATCTATCCTCATTCCCTTTTTTTCATATATCAGGAAACTGAGGTCTGGAGAGGTTAAGTACTTACCCAAAGTCACTCTGGTAGTAAATGATAAAATTGGGATTCAAACTCAAGTCCTCAGACTCTAAACCTAATTTAAGAAGAGATAGAATGGAAAGAGCCTTACTGTCAATTCCGCTCATAATGTATCCAGTCCTTCAAAATCATCTCCAAGGAAAGGACTCACTCCATGCATCCATCCATGCATTCATCCATAAGTCTATACATCCATTCATTCATCCATCCAATAAATATTTCTTGTGCACCAACTGTACACAAAGCATTATACTAGGAAACACAGGGAAATAACTACCTGCTTTCATAGAGCTTACATTGTAATGAGGGAGAAAAATGAATATATCTTTGTTGTAAAACATTTCTTCATGCATTTGTTATTTCATCAGTGTGGTTACTCACTCCCCCAATACAGATTACAATCCCTCTGTGACATGGTTAACGATTTTCAAAGAGCTGCTGTGGCTGAAAAATCTATCAACACTAACTGAATTAATGATAAACCTTTCTGAATTTAGCTAAGTGATAGAATTACATAATTTGAGAGTTAGAAGGGATCTCAACAGCTGGTTAGTCCAACCTATGCACAAAATGAATCCCCTATAACATAGCCAATAAGTGGTCATCTAGATTCATCATGAAGACCTCTATGCAGGGGGATCCCACTACCTCTTGGGGCAGCCTATTCCACTTTTGGACAGCTCTGAATGGCCTCTTTTACAACTTCTTTCTACCCATTGCTCCTGTTTCTACCCTCTGGGGTCAAAAACAAATCTAATCTCTCCTCCATATTATAATCCTTCACATATTCAAAGACAGCTATCATGTCCCCAGTGAATCTTCTTTTTTCCACACTAATAATGCCCAGTCCCTTCATGTGATTCTCAAATATCATGGACTGAAGACACTTCACCATTTTGGTTGGTGTCCTCCAGACACTTTTCAGCTTAACAATCTCCTTCTTAAACCATTGTGCCCCAAACTGAACACAATACTCCAGATGAGGTCTGACAAGTGCAGAGGACAGTGGGACTCTTACCTTCCTATTATTAGAAGCTTTGACTTTCTTAATGCAACCCAATAGCACTGTAAGTGGTTTTTTTATCTTAAAGGCACACTGCTGACTTAAATGGAGTTTGAAATCCACTAAAATCCTCCAATTATTTTTAAATAAGAATTACTTTCTATCTGCACCTTCCCCACTTGAGTAGTTGATTTTTTTTATACACAAATGTAAAACATTACATTTATCTTATAGAATTTCATCTCGGTTGATTTAGCCTGTCAAGATTCAAATGAATCCATTTGGATCTCTCCTCTGTCATCCACCAGCTTTGAGTCATCTGAAAATTTGATGAGCACACCATCTATACATTTATTTCAGCCATGAGTAAAAATATTTAACAACATAAGACCAACCGCAGATCCCTGGGTACTCCACTAGAGATCTGCCACATTGACATTGAACCATTCATTAACTACTATTTGAGTCTAGCCATCCACTCAGTTCTAGATCCATTTGACTATCCATCTGACATCAAATTCATATCTCTCCATTTTTTCCCATAAGAATAGTATGAGAGAAATATTTTATCAAAATCATTGTTAAAATCTAGGTAATCTATGTCCATAGCATTGCCATCACATACTAGTTTAGTAATCCTTTCAAAAAAGAAAATAAGATTAGTCTGGCATGACTTGGTCTTGATGAGGCCATGTTGGCTCTTTGAAATCATTCCCTCCCCTTCTAGATGTTCACTAACCCTCTCTTTAATGATTTTCTTTTAGAATTTTCCAAGGAATCAGAGACAAACTCATTGGCCTATACTTTGCATAATATGTTCTCTTCCCTCTTTTGAAAATCAAGATATTTATCTTTCACTGATCTTGTACTTCTGCTCTTTCCTATGATCTTCGAATATCACTTACTGACTAAGGAATGACATCTGCCAGTGCTTTCAGGACACAAGGATGTAGTTCATCTGGGTAAGGTGACTTAGATTCATCCAGGGAATCTAGATGTTTTCTTAGAAACTTCTTACTTATCATGGAATTTTTGTTAGTAATTTTTGTTCTGTCATTTCTAATAAAAAGGACATTTTCCTTTGTAGAGAATACAGAAATGAAATTAAAGCTGAGCAACTCTAACCTTCTCTCTAGCATTGTTTATCATCATCCTAACCATCCCATAGGTTTTATCTCTTCTTTGACCTACCTTTTTCTCCTAATATAACTTTAAAAAGCAAACAAAAAAAAAATCCCTTTCTGGTCTTCCCTAAATAGCCTCAGCTACTTTTGAGCTTTATCACTCTTATCAATAATTTTATGGGATTCTCCCTTGCTTTTATGTTCATCTATTATTACCTGGCCTTGCTTCCATCATCCTTTACATTTCTTTTAAAATTGAAGGTGAGTTTTGAGTTCTCTGCACATCCCTATCAGCGTCTTCAGACAAAACATATTTTTTCTCCACATTAGAATTTTTCCCTAAGTGTCTTCTGAATTTCATTCTTGAGTCTCCCCTGTGCATCTTGTGACAACTTCCCGTAAGGTATTTTAGTCCTTGGAATCTTACTTATTTTTCTTATGATTTTTACATCTACTTTCCCAAATTCTAGGTGAATATCAGACTATGCCTAAATTTCCTCTTTCTCTGCCACAAAGTCTAGGATGAAGTAATCACTTCTCTTTGAGTTTCCCAACACTTTTATCCTAGCAAATGAGTTCCTCCCTTTAGTGAGAGTCAGATGAAAAATCGAATTTTCCCTTGTTCATTCCTTCATATTTTGGAAGATGAAATAATCACTAAGGTAAGTTTTTTTTAAGTAATTAGCTGCTCTATTTTGGGATGGAATAGAGAAAAACAGAGAGACAGAAACAAAGGCAGACACAGAGAGAAAAGAGACAGAAACAGAAGTTTGTTATGTTGGTTAGTCAGTCATAAATATTTATTAAGCATCTACTGAGTGCCAAATACTGTGCTAAGCTCTGGTTGTACAAAGAAAGTCAAAGGATAGGCCATGCCCTTATAGAGCTCGCATTCTAATGGGTGAAGACAGAGAAAAGAGAGGGGGGAGAGATAGAGGGAGAGAAAGGGAGAGAGAGAGAGAAATGGAGAGACAGAAAGAGAGATGGAGACAGAGACAAAGACAGAGACAGAGAGACAGGGAGAGATACAAAAGATTTCTAGAACAGTCAATAAAAATTTATTGAGTACCTGCTATGTGCAAACCACTAAGCAGGTCTACCAAAAAAGGCAAAAACAAAAAAAAAATATTCCTGTACTCAAGAAGGGGTGGGGAGAGGGGCAATATTCGAGCTATTATGCATAAACAAGAGTAAATTGGGGAAGTAAAGGAAGGGATTTTAACCTTAAAGAGAAATCAAGAAAGGCTTTTCATAGGAAGTGGGATTTTAACTGGGACTTAGAAGAAACCAAGAAACCATGAGGCGAAGATGAAGAGGGAGAACCTTCTAGGCACAGGCAACAAAAAGTGAAAATATACAGTCAGGAGACAGAGCATACTGTGTGAAGACAGCAAGAAGGCCAGTATCACTAGTTCAGAGTATTTGGGGGTGAGTGAGATGTAAGAACACTGAAAAGGTAGGAGAAAATCAGGTTATAAAAGGCTTTGAATGCCAGACAGAGGATTTCATATTTGATCCTGGAGGTGATAGGGACCCAATGGTGTTTATAGAATGGTTAGACCTATGCATTAAGAAGATCATCTTGATAGCACTAAGACAGTGACAGGGTCAGAGGAGAGAAGGGAGCAAATAGGAGAAATGCTACAAAGATAAAATTTATAGGATTTGACAACAGAAAGAATATGAAGGATGAGAAAGACTGAGGAGTCACATACACCTAGGGTGTGAGCCTAGGTGAATGGGAGGAAAGTGTCATCAGCTGTGACAGGAAAGTTCAGCAGAAGGAACAGTTATGGAGGAAAGATAATAAGTTCAGTTCTGGACATTTGTCAATGGTGGTGGTGGTTGCAATTTTTAATTACATTCTCCTTATGTTTCTTAAATATATCTCTCTAAGTTCTATTCCCTAATCCTCTCTGGTCCACTTTAATCACAACCTAGAGGTAGAATCCAGACCAATATGTTGTCCTGGATATTGCCCTTCAACTTTTCCTCAAATTAGACCAATATCTCCTCCCCAGATTGAACCTCTGACCTCCTTGACTAGCTCAGTCCCATCCAAGTCACCTATAAGATTTTCTTCTCCTGTTTGAGATAAACACTCTTCTGTACTCGTTTCCCTACAACCTTCTCCCATGAAAGCTGG
Organism: Vombatus ursinus; assembly: GCF_900497805.2. NCBI lineage: Eukaryota > Metazoa > Chordata > Mammalia > Diprotodontia > Vombatidae > Vombatus > Vombatus ursinus. The sequence goes on along the minus strand of NW_020954552.1, from coordinate 15,004,171 downwards.
AAATAGAATTAGGTGGTCCAGTGGATAGAGTAGGCCAGGAGACCAGGAGACCTCAGTTCAAATCTAGCCTCAGACACTAACCAGACATGTGATCACAGGAAATCACCTAACCTCTGTTTTATTAACTGGGAATAATAATATCACTTACTTCCTAGGTTTATTGTGAGGATCAAATGACATATTTATAAAGAGCTTGGCACAGTGTCTAGCACATAGTAGGTGCTTAATAAATTCTTGTTTCTTTTTTTCCATCACTACTATTTATACTCAAAGCCTTTCCACAGCTTGGTTAAACCTGATAGAACTTGTGTCCAGGGACACAGTCTTTAAGACACCTCAGGATCACCTCGACACCACAATGAGATGTCTGGAACACACATTAATGGTAGAGATTGTGAAAAAAGAAAATAGTAATTGCATAAGAAGAGGACAAAGTGCCATGAAAATTAAGAGTAGGGATTGATTCCTTTCAGCTGGGAGACTTGGAGAAGGCTCGGTGGAGGAACCTCTAAAAGCATTGGCCTTCAGATTTAATATGAATTCACTAAGTCTTCTGTTAGCATTGATGAACTATCCTTAACCCTGAAAAAGGGTAGACTACACTGAAGATTTCTAGTTTTTACAAAATAAAAGTAGGGATGCTTGCATTATATTTTCAAGGCATTAGCTTGGGATGAGAACAGGGATCAAACCTATGAATTCACTGGTGGAGGGATCACCCAGGTAAGGAAACTGCCTCCACCACTTCAGGTTGACACCTCCTCTGCAACTTAGAGCCTTAGATAGTTACTGAAAACACTGAGTACTTAAGTGATTTGCTCTAGATCACACTTACTGGTAGACATGGGACAGGTCTTCCTAGCTCTGACCCCAGCCAGGCTCTCTATCCACTAGGCCAGTGTATGAAATCCAGGGCCTCATATTGAGTTTGAAAACCACAAATTAACATGATCTAAGTTGTATTGTATTTTTCTTTATTTTGTTAAACATTTCCCAAATTATATTTTAATCTGGTTTGGATTGTATTAGGGAGTTTGCAGGCCAACTAGTGGTCCACCCAAGTTGGACACCTCTGTATTAGGCCACATTACTTCTCATATAGGCTTAGATAGACTAAAAAAAAGATGTAAAATTCTAATTTTCTTCTATTTGATAGCAATTCTAGAGTTGGGGTTGAATGTGCTTCCTATGCAATCTACCATTTGATTTATTAATGACCAATACATAGAAATCAGCACAAAGGAATCTAAATGTGCCACTGTCCCCAGCTGGAGCAATCTTTTTGTTCCCTAATTCATTTCCTTTTTTTTTCTTTTGGGCTAGGCAATGGAGTTAAGTGACTTGCCCAGGGTCACACAGCTAATAAACGTTATGCGACTGAGCCCAGGTCCTCCTGAATCCAGGGCTGGTGCTCTATCCACTGCACCACCTAGCTGCCCCTGTTCCCTAATTCAGAAAAACTATAGAATGACTTAGAAAAGTACCTTGTATTAGCAAGTGCACAAATTTAGTGAAATGAGCATTGACTTGAAGTTAAGATTGATTGAGTTTTCATCCTGCCTCCAAGGCGAATTTAGCTCTGTTATCATGGGCAAATTATTGAACTTCGGAGCCTAAGCTTTCTCATCTGCACAGTGGAGATCATAGCACCTCATAGAGCTTTCTGAGGATCAAATGAAATCAAGTATGCAAAACATTGATAAATATCAGCTATGATCAATCATAGGTATTTATATTTACAGTCATAGATGACAGGTAAAAAATAAAAATAGGGGCTATATGGGGCAGCTAGGTGGCTCAGTGGACAGAGTTCCAGGCCTGGAGTCATGAAGACTCAGAGTCCTGAGTTCAAATCTGTCCTCAGACACTTACTAGTTGTGGGACCCTGGGCAAGTCACTTAACCCTGTTTGCCTCAGTTTCCTCACCTGCAAAAATAAGCTGGAAAAGGAAATGACAAACCAGTCCAGGATCTTTGCCAAGAAAATCCCAAATAGGGTCACACAGAGTTGGATACAACTGAAATGATTCAACAACAAAAAGCATTTATATGATAGTACCTACTATGAGCCAAATATTGTGCTAAGGGCTTTACAAGTATTTTCTCATTTGACCCTCACAATAGATAGATAGATTGATAGATGATTGATAGATACAGATATAAAGAGAGATGACAGAGATGATAGGTAGATAGATATTGATATATCAATGAGAGAAATGATAGGGAGAACATTTATTAACTATATGCTTACTACTGCCAAGCACTGGGAGTATAAATACAAGCAAAAAGAAAGACATTCTCTGCCCTCAAGGAGCTTACATTACAATTGAGGGAGAACACATAAAAGGGAGATGAAAATCAGAGGAAGGGAATGGGGGTTAGAAGAAGTACCCACAGAAGGGCAAGGAGGAAGAGTTCTGAGAGTCAGGAACTGAGGTATTTCCTCAAATGAAGGTTTCAGGGTGAACTCACCAACTGGAGAATTGAAGGAGGAGCCCTCATGGTATCTCCAGCTTGCAAAGGTGGCTGAGATTTCTTATAGATCTTAGACTCAGAGATAGAAGGGAATTTAGAGACTCTCTAGTCTGATTCTCTCATTTTACAGTTGAGGCAACTGAGGCCCAGAGAAGTAGAGACTTACCCAATATCACATAGATAGGTAACAGAGCTAGGACTAAACCCCAGTTCAATAATCTTTTTTTTTTTCTTAGTGAGGCAATTGGGGTTAAGTGACTTGCCCAGAGTCACACAGCTAGTGAGTGTTATATGTCTGAGGCTGAATTTGAGCTCAGGTCCTCCTGACTCCAGGGCCGGTGCTCTATCCACTGTGCCACCTAGCTGCCCCCAGTTCAATGCTCTTTCCACTCTACTAACATGACTACAGGATTCTGGCAGATACTCCAACATTGGACTTTACATTTAGATATTTAGACCATTAATTCTTCAAGTACTTCTACTGTTTAAGTCTGATAACTGAACAATTCACCTCCCATACCACCAACACACCATTCTAATCTATGTGCCATTATATTGGTTTCTCAATCTTTGTCATCTAGTCCCACCACTTTATATATATAACCTGCAGGCTAATATTACCTCTTCCCAAAGGTCCTCTAATCATGTTCTAATCATACCTTCTACCTTCTTATTTTTCCTGAAACCTGATCTTCCTCTGAGGATATCACAACACTGTCAACCCTCTCCTTGGAAAGTCATGGTTTCTCTTGCTCTTCCTAACTCACAGGGGCAGGTAAAAGGTTTTTCTATTCCTTATTCTGCCATTTCTAGATACATCTTCCTCTACTTTTCAGCACCCTTTAAATTTTTGAAATCCATACTATCTGATGATATATTTATATACCATCTGTTAATCCTTATTATCTACTGACTTCCAGTATACCCTCCAAATTTTCTCAGTGACATTCGTCCCTGAATCAAATCTTTCTCTTCAACCACTCACCTGCCATCATCCTCAAGGAGTCCAATCTTAATATTTGCCTCTCTCTCCAGCATCCTGACAATGCAATATTTCTCAGTCTCTTCCACCCTATTTGAGTTACACTCCAAAATGGTCAGATCTTGGACTTATTCATCTCCTGTAAGCATAATATATCCAAGAATTTTAACTTTGCAACTCCACTGTCCAACTACAATCTCATTATTCAATCACGCCCTATCTGTTGTTGTTGTTCAGTCATTTCAGTTTTGTCTGACTCTTCATGATTCTATTTGGTGTTTTCTTGGCAAAGATATTGGAGTGGTCTGCCATTTCCTTCTCCAGCTCATTTTACAGGTGAGAAACAGGTAAATGATAGGTTAAGTGACTTGTCCATGGTCATGCTTCCCATAAGTGTCTGAGGGGAGATTTGAACTCAGGAAGATGAATCTTCTGAAGTCCAGACCCAGAGCTCTATCTACTGTACCACCTAACTATCCTCCTTACCTCTTAACTTTAAATCTACTCTCTGCCTTCACTGGCATCTCTGGTCCCTTTATCCTTCCCCACTTCTCTCACTCCATCTCTTCCACGTTGTTCACCTGCCTCTGTATCAGCCTTGAGTACATGACATTAATGTTTTACTAGTGAATACTCTAGAATACATAGACCCCACTGACCTTCCACCATTCCCAACATTTTAATTATAATCCCTGAATAAGTACTGCTATCAAATTGCTTTATTCCTGCCCCAGGGATGCTGAGAATCACTGGAGATAGTCACAAAATGGAGCTGACTTCATCTAATATGACTTTGTGGCTTTTAGCTTCAGTTGAACCATTTCTACTGTTTAGTGTTCCAGAACCACAAAACTCACAGGATCTCTGGTTTAAGAGGGACCTCAGATGTCATCTAGTTCAAACATATCAGAACAGAGATATCTCTTATGATATCCCTAACAATTGGTGATCTAGACTCCTCTAGAAGACTTCCAATGAAGGCTAAACCATTACCTCAAAGTAGAATTCATTTTGGATAGCCTTAAGTATCATTTCCCCCCCTTGTGTGGCCCTTTTGACCCAAAGAGCTATAATGCAGCTGGAGTAGAAGATTGCAGGACAGTATAGAAATCGAGCCAAAGACTGTTGGGGGCTGTGTCTGCCTCAGAAAAACAACGACAACAACAACAACAACAAAAATACAGCCCCCCTCTACCTTCGACAGAAAGTAAGAGGAGATTGCAAAACTCTCAAGAGGAGAGAGCTGACCAAGACACTTGGATAGGACATCACTGCTTTGCAGTACAAGACAATGAGGATGGGATAGCAAGCTTCTGCATAACAACATGACCACTCTTACTCTTCGTTGATGCCATGAGTGTGAACTTGAGAGAGAGAGAGAGAGAGAGAGAGAGAGAGAGAAAGTCAAGAGCATGAGGGCAAAGACATTAGCTGCTTTCTTTCTGACCCAGATCACAATGGTAAGACTCATACCCCTCTATCTCCTACCAGGTGCTGACTCTTTGACTGAGCATACTTCTTATTCCTCATTTCTTTAAACAGCCCTTTCCCTTTTTATACTGGCCAAGCATTCTCAAAAATGAACCTGTTTTCTCTGACAAGGGTGTGTGTGTGTGTGTGTGTGTGTGTGTGTGTGTGTGTGTGTGTCTTTGTAGGGACTAAAAGGAAGTGATTGAGGGAGAGAGTATGATTGCTGGGGGAGGGTGGAATGAGAGATAAAGAGATATAGGGAGACAGAGACAGGCAGAGACAGAGAGAAGTCCTCTGTAAGACTCTGGTGATGAGCTGGAGACTTGCAGAGGGAAGGAGGGAAGAAGAAAAGAGGAAGGAAAGAAACAAGTATATATCGGGTGCTTGCTATGTGTCAGGAAGTAAGTGCTTTCTAAATATTACTTCATTTGATACAAACCTGGGAAGTAGGTGTTATTATTATCCCTATTTTACATGTGAGGAAACAGGCAAATAGAGGTCACACAGCTAGTAAGCATCTGAGGCTGGATTTGAACTCAGGTTGCCATGTCTCTAGGCTCAGTGTTTGATCCACTGAACCACCTTTCAGTTCAAAACTGTCAAAGATAACACCAGAGCTTTGAGCATCAGAGCCTCACCATATAACAAAACCACCACCAAAAACAAAAAAATCAGAAGCACATTTGTGGTGGAAAGTTAATATGCTTGAAGCAACTTTTTTTTTCCATTTTCACTATTCAAACTTCTTGACAATTAGACCCAAATATTGGTTCACCTTAATCACCTGGTCTCATAACTGTGTGATAATTCTTCAGACTGAATGAAAGAGTGAAAAGAAGTGGATTCCATTAAGGCCGCCCCATCCTATGACAAAAGCACAAATAGGTCACATACTGTGGATCACACTGGAGCTTGAGAGCAGGAAGGGACCTCAGAAGTCACTTAGTTCTACCCCTCATTTTCTGGATGAGGAAACCAAAGTCCAGAAAAGGCGTGACACTTGCCTAAGCTCACATAGAAATGCATCAGGGTTGGCGTTCAAACCCAGGAAGGTCCTGTGGCTCAAAATTCAGGACTTCTTCCCCATGAACTCACTGTATTAAAAGTGAATGTCAAATGCTGTTTGCTCATGTAATTGAACATAGGAACAAGGAAGCTAGGGACCTCTACATATGGAATTTTAGTTTTGACTGAGAGTCAGACTTTGGTTTTATGAGAGGGGAAATCTATAGCTATAAACAAAATTATAAATGTGGAACCTTTTAAAACTTCCAATCCTAACTACATTTCATGAAAGTCTCTGTTAACCAGAAAAGAACAAAAATGCCTTGAGAGAGAAGTGTGTTTAACATAGGTTTAGTACATTTTTGTAACTGGGAAAAGTTGATTTCAAGATGAGTGGCTCCTCTGTAGCTGCCTTTAGACTACACCCTTGAAGCTTGTTACTGAAAGGACCAGGTGGATACTGAATGGATGACTTCTTCCTAGAAGAATGAGCTGGGGAGAGGTTGGGGGGGCTTCATATAGAAGGCAGAATGAAGAAACTTGCAAATAAAAAGTTAGGAAAATATTAGTTTTTTAAAAATGTAAAGGCAAGCAGTGGTTTCCTGGAGAAGGCTCTGGTTGAGTTTCTCCCAGACTCTGATTTATTGAAAGAAGCTGTCTCAGGGTAGTTGAGGTTTATTTAAACAGGAAGAGTAGTTGCTCTGGGCCCCAGGATTGTTCTTTAGCAGCCTGTTGAGGGAGCTTGGGGGAGGAGATACCTTGAAGTTTTGGACTTCACCACCCAACTTAAAACTTGGCTGAGGGTGGCAGACTCCTGAACATGGATCCTCCCATTTTTGGTCATATTCTCAGGCTCTGTTGGCAAAGTGAAGGCTCTAGGATATGGATTGATGGGCAGGAGTGGAGATCATATGTTCTTTTCCTCTCCCCTGGTCCTCCTAAGTTGCAGAATCACAGAATTCTAGAGCTGGGAGAGATTTAGAGATCATCTCATTCCATTCCCCCATGCAACCTTCGTGTTGGGCCTTAATGGGCCAACTTAGTTGGTATTTAGTTGCTTGGGCTTTTTAATAGAGTTCGGTGGATTTCTCTGAAAACAAACAGCTGTTCAAAGTGATCTATAAATTTCCATTGGTAAATGCACGAAGGAGTTTGCCCTTTAGAAGGGAGTATTTCATTTCCAGTACCTGAAAAGAATGGAGGAAAAAAACCCCCCACCCCTCATGCCACCCAATATTTACATTTCCAGGTCTAAAAGGCTCTTTCGTTAATTAGTAAAAGAGACACTTGAGTCAGTATAGGATACAACTTCTTTGGAAATTTGGGAGACTCCCCCCCCCACCAGGAGCCACTGCTTGAGTCCCTGCTAAAAGGAACTCAAAGAGAGGATTATGTACTTAGACTCTTGGAGAGAACCTCCTGTTTGTCCTTTGAGAGTGTTTGCTTCTCCATTAATGTCAAGTAGCTTCTCCCCTCCTCCTCCTCCTCCTCCTGTGGGTGGCTTTGAGTCTTGGAGCTCTCCACTAAACACTGTATCTGACCTTTCTCTCTGGGTCTTAGGGGAGTTTATATGGTAATCCTTTAAAAGCATTACAGAGATCAGAAGAAGTTCTTAAAGTAAGTAAAACCTAATGAAAACATGCACAGGAGCCGGTCTTCTGGCTTCGGTTTTCCTGAAAGGCAAGGCTAGTCTTTTGTGATTCCCATGCCCTGCCCCCAGTGACCCCATTACTGTTTAGCCCTAAACATATCTCCTATTCAGTCTTCTGTCTCATGTGACCACACCCGCTTTGCTTTAACAGCCCAAGCCTGCCAATTTCTAGCTATGCATTTGCTGCCTTCCCAAACCTATTAAAAAAAAAACAAACTCACCTTAGCCTGTGTAGGTCATAGTCTTTGGTCTACTGTGGGGGCAAACAGAGGATGAGGGTTGTGGTTCTTGAGAAAGACAAAGCTGCCCCATTTGGGTATTTTCCCTCCAATATATTTCTCCCATATATCTAGTGGATAATTCATGGCAACCTGTCCTCAAGTAAATATTGTAAAGACCTTTATCATCGAGTTGATGCAACAGCCAGGCCATGGGGGTGGGGGGGGGAGCTGATGGAAACCACCTCCATTTTACAAAGAACAACATCTATGGTGACATAGAAGTCACTTGCAAAATCATGATGTGAACACAGAGGGGGGTCCCCAAAATTTTCATGCCAAGCTATGTTTAAACTGCACCAAGATTCTAGGGATACCTTATATAATAGTGATGTATATAGAACTCAATTTTCGTAGAATGTCTAAGCAAAAATCTTAAGTAGGTGGAGTTTTCTATGTTTCTCATATAACTTCCGCAGGTGGCAGAAAAGGCAATCACTGGGGCTGAGAAAAATTAATCCTCTTGAGAGAAAGAGAAGCAAGGTGCAAGATGGGATCCCACAAAGCATACGTTGGAGGCCAGGCCAGGTCAGAATTCAGGGTTTCTCAGAAATGCTGGGAGGCACACACAGTCAGAAAAGTAGACACAATCTGTCCCTTCAAAGCTCTAGCAATAGTATGTATTCTAAGTTTCTGCCCTGCTTTGATGAATGCATACTTTTCCATGCCTCTTCCTGACTCAACCATGCTGAGTCCATTGGTTCACCTCAGACATTTTTCATCTTCTACTTTAATACTTCTTCCCTACCTCATTTACACCTCCTCCCTGTGATGCTTTCATCTCCCCAACTGTTATCTATCTTGTTCTCAGCTAGCTGCCAACTAATCACTGTTGAGGCCTCCTCTTAAAGGCATAAGGCATTACATTTCCTACATGTTTGCATTTTAATCATCAATAAGTATTTTCTAAGTGCTTACTATATTCCAAGAGGCAGCTAGATGGCTCAGTGGATAAAGCGCAGAACCTAGAGTCAGGAAGACTTGAGTTCAAATTCGGTCCCAGACATGCACTAGTTGTGTGACCCTGGACAAGCCACTTAACCTCTGTTTGCCTTAATCTACTAAAGAAGGAAATGGCAAACCACTCCAGGGTCTTTGCCAAGAAAACCCCATACAGGGTCAAGAAAAGTTGGATACCAATTGAAGAAAAATGTGCCAGGAACTGACTAAGTACCATGAATATAAGGAAAGTAAAAAAAAGAAAGAAAGAAAGAAAGAAAGAAAGAAAGAAAGAAAGAAAGAAACAAGCAATGTTCTTTTTTTTTCAGTAGAGTTCCCTGTCTAATGGGGAATACAACATGCAAATAACTATGTACTTAAAAGATATATACAGACTAAATTGGAAGTAATCTCAGAGGAAGGGTGCTAGCATGGAAGAGGCTGGGGGAAAACCTTCTTGAAGATGGTAGAACTTTGAGATTTGAAGGAAGTCAGAGAAGCCCAGAGGCAGAGTCAAGGAGGAAGAGACTTACAGGCACAGGGGATAGGCAGTGAAAATGTTAATAGAGGACTCTCTATTTAAGAGGTTTTGAAGACCAAATGAAAAAAAGTTCCAGTTTTAGTATTCATGGCACCTTACTAATCAGTTGGAGAAAATGTCTTCCTTTGTCCCTTAAATTACTACATGCAAGGCAAGGCAAGGAATTGAAACAGAGGGAAAAAAAGAGGGGGAGAAGGCTTCAGGTGGAAATGGTGGTGTTATAAAAAAAATACTTAATCAAAACTTACGTAAGAAAATCAAACCTCCTTGTAGAAGGCTGTTAAGTTGATGAAACTGATTCTGATCAGCTTCTGCCTTGTTTTTTGGTTTCCTTAATTATGTAGCTCCCTTGGTTATTTCAAAGGATTGGGCTCCTGACCTAAAAGCTATGTTCATGTGGGTAAGGCGTCATTACTCAATTCACCTTCCAAGGCCTCAGCTTCCTCAGTTAGAAAATGTTCATACTATTTGGTGCCTAAGGGAGCTTCCAGCCCTAATATTCTATGAAATTTCGCCCCCATGGAATGCAAGCTCCTTGAGGTAGTACAATTCATGGCACACAACAATTCCTTACGAGATACCTATTGATTGATTTATTCATTGACTCTCCATACTTAGAGATGCCACTGAGCAATCGGACTAACTAAGCTATTATATCTTTATCCTTTCTAAAAAAGGCAGGGTATGGGGCAGCTAGGTGGTGCAGTGGATAGAGCACCAGTCCTGAATTCAGGAGGACCTGAGTTCAAATCTGGCCTCAGACATGACATGCACTAGCTGTGTGACCTTGGGCAAGTCACTTAACCCCATTGCCTAGCCAAAAATAAACAAATAATTTTTTTTAAATATATAAATAAATAAGGCAGGGTACCTCCACTGCTTCCAAATGTTCTTCCATAGTGTACAGAGAAGAGAAGCCAGGGAAATGTCACCGTTTCCTGTCACAAGGGAATGACATGAGAATTTATGGGAGCCTTGGACTCAGAAGCATGTCACGAGGGTTTCCCTAGTCATGTGTGTAGTAATTTACTGGTAAGTCAATGAAGTCAGCAAAAATCTTGTGACAAAGACTTTTTTTCTTGAAAAATTTTTCATTGATTTTTAAATTCTTATACAGTATCACAGGTATAGAGATGGAAGGGGTCTTTGAAACCGAGTGTGATACCCTCATTTTTCAGTTAAGGAAACTGAGGCACAGAGAGGTTAAGTGACTTTTCCAGGGACACAGAACTATTAAGAGACTGAGGTAGGATTTAAAATCAAGTCTTCCTGACTCTAATCCCAGAGCCTTATCTATTACACCATGCTGCTTCTCATTTATATTTCAAAATATATCCTTCTCCTTCAGCTCAGATAGCCATTTCTCATAACAAATAATTTTTTTAAAAGAGGTGAAAACAGTTCGGTGAAACTAGCCAACAAATGAACCAAATCCAACATTTTTTGCAGTGTTCTGTGCCCACTGTCCACCGCTTCTGTAGAGAAAAGAAAGAGATGTATTCTTACATCTTTGGGTGGGGGGAGGGCAAGCTTGGTATTTAAAACTTCATACTGGATTAATGCAAAGTGAGGTAAGCAGAACTAGAACAATTTATACAATATATTGTTAAAACAGATAACTTTGAAAGACTTGGAAACCTTAATCAACACCATGAGCAGTTACAATTCCAAAGGACTTATGATGAAACATGCTATTCACTTCCTGATAGCAAGTTATGAACTCAGAGTAGTGACTGAGACATTTTTTTTAGACATGGCCAGTATGGGAATTTGTTTTGCTCAATTACACATGTCTGTAACTGAAGTTTTGTTCTTGCTTTCTCAATGTGAAGGGAAGAGGAAGTGGGAGAGAAGGCAGATATTTGTTTGAAAATAAAATTTAATTTAAAAACTTACATTGGGAAAAAAAACAATATATACAAGGACCACAACAATGAAAATGAAGTCCCCAACACAAGAAAATAATCAAATCAGAATGCTATAACAAAGACTCTACTTAACTTTTTATGCCTTTTATTCTTTTTCCCAGTAAAAATCACTCTTCATCATTTTCAATCAGAAAGATTTCTTCCCCAGAAAAATTTAGCTTTGCCAGATCTTTGTCAATGAGGAGACATATTTTTTCAAGTACATTTAAAATAAACTTTTTTAATATTTCTAAGAAAGGAGATTTTTTCAACAGAGACCATTTTAAGGCAATCTATAAGCAACTGATTAATTTTACAGAGTATTTTAGGACAATAGAACTTCACAATTAGAGGGGATATCAGGAGCCTTTCAATTCAAACTATACCTAAATTAATACCTAAAGCATTAATCCTTCCACATACCCAATAAGGGGCCATATAGACTTCCTTTGAAGACCTCTAATGAGTGACCTCTTTTTATTCCATTTCTGGACAGTTCTGATCATTAGGAAGCTTTTCTTTAAATTGAGCTGAAATGTGCTTCACTGAAATTTCTGTGTGTAGTCAATGTTTTAGCTTCCCAGAATGACATTTATAACAAATAACACCTACACAATACCAGTCTTAACCAGAGAGAGGTGTGCTGGAGGCAGCACGAATAGGCTCAGTAGAACAGATTGTTAAATTTTCAGTATGAGCATTTATACCTTGAGAAATTGACAAATATTACAATCAGGGCTTATTTATAGCTTGTCAATTTCAAGAGTTGACAAAATGATGGAGAAAATGTTAATAATATATATAAAACTTAAACATCTGTACTACATACTTTTTTTT
>NW_020954552.1:14904158-14992077 GCF_900497805.2 Vombatus ursinus | reverse complement strand
CCCCCCCTCCATTTCATAATTTCATGAATTAATTTGCAATTCAGATATCATAGTGCTTCTAAAATAGGGGAAAAAGAGAAAGATCTCAAACTCAAATATTGTTTTCCCTGATCTTTCTTTTAACATTAAAACAAACTTTTTAAAAATCACTTGCCCTGGCTTTCTCCATCACTTGTGAATTGATAATTAATTTGTGAAATGGGGGCAGACATACCCAATTCTTTGGGTATTTGCTGGGAAAAACCATTGATTGGCAGCAGGAAATGGGGCAGCAATCACACTTTAATAACCACAGAGGGTACAGAGAAGAATGGTGAAAGGGGTACAGAGGCAGACAGAGGATAGGGGAATGGGATGGTGAAGGGAGGCAGGTAGCATAGGAAAGAAGATGGAGAGGGAGAGAGGCAGAGATTATCACTCACATAATCATGGATTAGAGTTGGGATCACTAGGCAGCATGGACCCAATGGAGATAAAAGGCTCCTGGGGGGGCAGGAGTTGGAGGTCTCATTTTATAGAGTTTTGGGGAACAGACTAACTCCTATCCGTGCCACTTAGGGTTAGTTGATTAACATATCCAAATTGGTAAAACTTTAAGTGATCATCTCGAAGTTAACAGCACCTTTTTGATGTTCTGTTGGTCTGAAACTGTGGAGGTCTGGAATTTGTCTGGACTTTACATATCATAGTACCAGAACCCTAACAGCAGTGCCTGGATGGCTTCCTATGATTCAGCCAAATTACGAGGATGTGAATTTTAGTTAATACATGATACAACTTGTCAATTATGCTACTTTGATCTTTGAGATAGTTTGTACATGACTCCCACATTCCCCTTTGCAATCTTACCTCCAGCTATTGCTACTTTATACTGTCTACTTATAAACTTACTTAATATACTGACAAGAAGGGGGGAGTAGAGTCTGGAGAACCAGATACAATTTTGACACACTTTGTACAGCCTTGGGTGTGTTTGTTATCTGTGCTTGTCTTAAAAGCAAAGAACTTTGGAATTGATTGGGTGACATGGAAGGTGATGGCAAAGGACCGCCCAGCATGGCATACCTACATCAAAGAAGGTGCCATGCTCTACGAGAAAAACAGAATTGAAGTAGCTTAAAAGAAATGTGAGATGCACAAATTTAGAGAATCTACCCCCAATGTTCACATGGACTATTTGTGCCCAACGTGTGGTAGGCTAGCATTTCGAGCTCCTATTGGTCTGATCAGCCATAGTTGGACACACTGTACCTTGACTCTAACAGTGATATCATTTTGGTCCTCTTTGAGAACAAAGGACAACAACCAACCAACTATAAAGGAAAGACACAAATACTACAAATATGTTTAATACTTCTTAACACATATCTTCCTAAACTTGAGGTCACTTCTCTGTCTGCTACACCACAGCAGCCTCTCTATACTTTACTTCTCAGTCTTTTACATGACACTTGCAGATCATTTACCCTACCACCCTTTTTTCTTGCTAATCAGACCTTCACTATGGTAACAGCATTGCTTAGAACACTGGCAGTCCCAAACTACCTGGACAGGATTGGATGAGCATCCATCTTTTCAATATCAACAAGTAAGCAAGGCTTCTAGAACTAGCTAAAAAGCACTTACTACAAATCTTCCATATCAGGGAATGAGTTGGAATGCTTATATCTGTGGATTAGTTACCCATGTGGTATGGCTACTCCCATTTTGGGGGTGGGGGGAGAAAGGATAATAGAAAAAAGTCAATGTACTTTCCCTAAGAATTGTTGGAAATAAATCTTATTTCCATATGCATTGTATGTAAATAAAAGCTTTCTGTTCACTGCAACACAACTGCTATGTATATAGTTCTCAGTGCAGCATAGGAAATGGTAAACTCTTACAGGTAATTCTCCTGAAAACATCATCCATTGTTCCCCCACTGAGCACCTAGTTGAAGTTACCTTGTAGGCATGTGAAGCCTTGTTTAATGAAAAAAAAATTAAACTACTGGATTTTGTGTTACTTATTCCTCATTTGCATGTGCTAAAAACAGCCTTTCAGAAAAAGTTTGCAGGGAAATCCTAATTGAGCACTTTGGTTATGGAATTTGCACAGGACGGGAAATCAGGAGGCTCAGGTCCAATTCTAGCTCTGCTTTTCTTAATGACTTGTTATGTGACCTTCAGCCACTCTTGGACCTCAATTCAGCCTTTTGAAAAATCAAGAGTGGGGTGGGAATGGGAGGGTGTATGTGTGGAATACTGGATGATCCTGAGTTTCTCCATCTGTAATATTCTGCAATGCCAAGTAAACATAAGGTACATCACAGAAGTATGTCAATTATGTTTAACTCAACAAATACTTATCAAGTGGAGGCACTGTGTTGGGGCATTGATAATGCAAAGATGAAAAAAAAAATCTGTACCTGCTCTCAAGGAACTTACTATATATAATGAGGGCAGTGTTCATACTCCTTCTATTGACATAGATCACCACCACTTTGCAACTTAGTAGAAATGTTACTTGAAAATTGCTGTGGTTAGGTTAAAAAAATTATCCTCTTACAAGCAACCCAAGTGATGAGGCTTGCTAAACTTAGCTAGGCTGATAGTGTAACAATAAACATACATTTTATCACCAAAGTCATATGTGAAGCCTTTCCCAGTTTAGACCTTTCAGAGTTTGTACTCTACAGACATGGCCTTTGAGAACTCAGTCATCTCCATGCCCCAATGAGGCATTAGAGTCACACTTTGGTGAAGGAAGTACATAATTGTAACTCATGTAAGGAGATGGGCATGAGAGCATAGGAGAGGCCTGATCAATTCAAAAAGAAGAGGACATTCAGGAAATGCTTAGCGGAGGTAAAATCACCTGAATGTGACGTTAAAGAAGGAGGTGGATGTTAATAGGGATCACAAGAGGACACTAGGGTAGAGGGAGTAAATTAATTCTAGGAATAAGGGATGCCATGTGCAAACTCAAAGAGGAGAGGGAAGATAGAAAGAGATCAGAAAATGACTAATAGTCATTTTGATTAGAAGGTGAAGCGAGCAAAGGAAAATAATGTGAAATAAGTCCATAAAGCTAGAATAAGATCAGAGAAGATTTTGAATACCAGGTAAAGGATTTGTATTGTATTCAGTGGTAATAATATTACTACTTTATTATTCAGTAATGCTATTATTATTAAGTCATGATAATAACAAATAAATCTGTAGTGCTTTAAAGTATGGAAAGCATTTCACAAACAGCATTTCATTTGAACCTCACAACAACCCTATGAGGCAGAGAATATAGGGAATAGTAACCTAGTTTCTCACGTAAGAAAATAAAGAAAGGATAAGTGGCCTATTCTTAGGTGAACAGCTAGTAAGTCTTAGAGGCAGGACTTCCTAAATTCAGCACTCTGTTTATGATTACATTAAAGGTTTTAGAACAGGGAAATAATGGGATCAGAGCAGGACCTTAGGAAGATTGCCTTGGCAGTGTGGCATCAAGGATGGATTAAAGAGGGGAGAGATTATGGGCAGGAAGACAGATGGACATCTATTTCAAAAGTCCAAAGAAGGATAATGAGTGTTTTGACAGTAGAAGTCGAAAGAAGGGAACAGACACCAAAGATATTGTGGAAATAGAAATGACAGTTCTTAGAAACTGATTGAATCAGAGGAGAATAAGAGGAAAAGTCAAGGGTAACTCCAAGGCCTTTGCTTGGGCAATTAAAAAAAAATAATTATACACTCACAAAAAGAAGAAAGTTAAGGGGAGAGACATACGTGAGAATGGAGAGGAGAGATAATGAGTTCAGTTTTGTATATATTGAGTAAAAGTTTTTCGCAAGACATAACTGAATACTTCCAGCAAAAAAATTGGGAAATGTCAGGAGCAGAGGGGAGAAGTGAGAACTAGAGATATAGATTTGGAATTCATCTACATAGATTTTGAATTCATCAGCAATAGAGATGCTATTTAAAGCCAAGACAGTTGTTGAAACTGTCAGTGGAGTATAGTGATTTCTAAAAAATTAAGGGCTCAGAAAGATTCTGTTGACTGAACTATAAGAATATGTCTATCTGCTGCTTGAGAATTTTTTTCTCCTAATATCTATAGGGAGAATTAACTGATATATTTGGGGAAGCAAGGGCATATGATAGAATTATCTTATGCATGTGTAGTGTTTTACAGTTTGCAAAGCATTGCCATATACATTATCTCATTTGAGATAGAACCACGTGAGAGATATGGCAGATACTTTTCTTTAGTTGATACTTATTATTTCCTCACGGGAAAAACTCCTGGCATGAAAACTCCCTCCATGCAAGAAAATGGACAGTTAGTAACTCATTTGTACCCTGAAGTCTTATAAAGTTGCTTGGAAGCCCTAAGAAATTAAACAATGTGACCAGTCACGTAGCCAATGTACATGTTGTCTCAAATGTCTTTAGTGCAGTATTAAGCTTAAATAGCTTTGGGACAACCTATAAGTTAGAACGAGCATGTGAATTTAGTTCTTCTTGATTCTAAGGCCACCCTTTATCTGCACTATATATCATGGTTACCACTCACTTCAACTATTACTTCCCCTGTTTTAGAGATGAGAAAGCTGGAGCCCAGTGACGTTCAAACTTGCTTGAAGTCACATAGATAGTTTAAGAAGTTGAAGTTTAATTTGAACCTGGATCTTTAGTCATCAAGTCAGATTTTCACTCTAGTTTAACTTAAAAAAAAAAAGTTGTTTGATTGGAATCCAAAGGAGTTAATGTTAATATTTTCCTTTAAATTCATAAAAAATTTTTCTGGTAATGAATGACTAAATAAGGATATTCTTTAGCTTCAAAGCCAGAATCTTTGTTTAGGAAACTCAACAAGCTTCCCCTTTTCTCTTTGAACAAACACTAAAAACAAGCAAAGAGACTGTTGACTACTCTTTGTCACCTATGGAACGCAAGAAAAAGAGAAAGAAGTTTATTTTCTCACTTTGTGACCAACAGTCATGGTAGAGTGCCATTATGCAGATAATGAGCAATAACTATGATTGAGGGAGCTGAATGCATGCTTCCTTTTTTCATTCGAAAAGCAGTAGTGGGAGCATGTTTCACTGCAGGC
Source organism: Vombatus ursinus (assembly GCF_900497805.2). Lineage (NCBI taxonomy): Eukaryota > Metazoa > Chordata > Mammalia > Diprotodontia > Vombatidae > Vombatus > Vombatus ursinus. The sequence continues at coordinate 14,986,986 of NW_020954552.1, read as the reverse complement.
AAAGAATTAGGGGATCAGGTTCACTGGCTACATTTGGACTCCATCCTCCATGTGGCACCCATCTGGAACAACAGGACAAGAGATTGTTCTTAGAAATACATGGTGGCTGGACAGTTTCTACTAGGGGTGCGCTTTACATTTCCCGGGCATCTGAGAAAACCGGACAAGGCACAGCAGCCTTTCTTGGGTTCCCTAGGGTAATACTCATAGTGAGTCCATGTACATAGCCAACTTTTATTTAGCTTACACACATGGAGCTTGTTTCTTTCTGGGGCTTTGTGTTTTCTCTTTCTTACTAAGCCTTTTTCATGTTAAAGCTGAGCAAAAAGTACCTGCCCAGCAGGGTTGATCTCCCTTTGAGAGATAGATCTGTTTCTCTGAGTTCCACACAGTATGGTTAAAGCTAGTGTTGCTTCAAACAAACAGGCCGGGCTAGGTTTCAGGAAAACAGAACATGTTACCACCCACAGGGCCACTGGAAAGGAAGAAAAAATCCTGTTCCTTTCCTTTGGACAATATGCAAAGCCTTCTCTTACTTTCTGACCCAACTACTCTGTTTTTAGATTAATGAGAGCAAAGAAATTCTGACCAAAAAGAATGAAGTCAACTTCGTATAATCAAGATCTGCTGGTTTTGATCAGGGCACATATCCCTTCAAAGACAAACATGGGTATGGTATTTTGAAGCTAGAATTTGTTTTGATACTGTAATCAAGTGGGATATGTATATGACATAAAACTGGAATTTGGCATTCCATTGAGAAGACTGAGTAGTTCCCAAAGGCTTCCAATGATGGGTGCTTTTCTAAAAATGGGAAGATTTTAGCATGCTGGGGAGGAATATGTCACACAGCTCAGGAAGAGAAGGCAGAAAGCAAGAAAAAAGGGAAAACATCTGGTTGGGAATAGAGAGTAGACTTGAAAACAGTGAGAGAAAGGAGAAAAAGAAAGAAAAATAGAGGGAATATGAAGCAAAGTATCACCAACAAGAGTGAGAAGCTCCCTGTATGAACAACTAATTTCAGGTAAAATTTCTGTACTGAATCAGATGTCCTTTTGATCTGGGCATATAAATTCCTTTCATATTTTGGTGTACAATCAGTTAGACATTAAAAAGAAATTCATCTGTTCTCTTTTAACTTCAATGATTTTGAATGAAGAGAACAAGGATTTGATCTGTCAGTGGGAAGAAGAGTAAAAGTCACTAGTCCTTTCTGGTCTTCTACATCTTACCCCATTCTTGTAATTTACATGGAACAGGAGTGGTGTAATGAGAAGGAAAGGTTGAGAGGAAGCCCCTCACAGAAACTTTAGCCAGCTTCTTTGCAATTTTTACTGAGTGGAATGATTTGCCCAGACTAGGGGTATTATAGGAATTAAAAGGAATGTTCTACCAACAACTCAGATAAGATTTAGACTGAGGGAGTCCAAAAAATGAGGAGGAAAAGTAAGTTCAAAAAAATGCCTAAAGTTTAGCAATTTTATTTTTCTGTTGTTCAGTCATTTCAGTCATGTCCAACTCTCCATGACCCCATTTGGAGTTTCTTGGGAAAGATATTAGAGTAGTTTGTCATTTCCTTCTTCAGCTCATTTTACAGATGAGGAACTGAAGCAAACAGGGTGAAGTGATTTGCTCAGGGTCACATGGCTACTAAGTGCATTTCCAGAGAAAGTGCATTTGAACTCAGCTCCTCTTGACTCTAGGCCTGCTAATCTATTCACTGTGTGACCTAGCTGCCCCTCAATTTTGTTAATCTTTTCAAATAAGTAGCTTCTGGTTTTGTAGCAATTTTATAGTCCTTGTGTTTCTCAATTTATTTCTAATTTAAATTTCATTTCTTTTATGCATATTTTCAGTTTCTTTTCTTGTTTTTGAAAAAAATTCAGTTGAATATTCAGTTCACTTAATGCCCAGGAGGTCATTATTAAATCTTCATTTAAGCCTCTGTAATCTGCTTGTACTTCCTGTATTGATTACTATTTCCAATTGTATTATATACTATGAAGGACATGTTTAGGATTTCCATCTTTTAACATTTATTTATGATTTCTATCTTCCTAGTACATGATCTCTCTTACTTTTAAAGGTGCCCTGTGAAGCTGGGAAATATGCTATAAACTTCTCTCAGTTATAAATTTTTTAACAGTTTGGTCAATTCCACATTTTCCTTTTAGTTTCTCTTTCTGCTAGATTTCTCTAGCTCTTAGAGAAGAATGTTAAAGTGTTCTATTATTCTTGATATTTAAGCAATTCAGTCCATTTTTCTTTATTAATCAACATGTTGTATCATTTGGTTCATCTATGTTTAATACTAATATTGTTTCATTGCTCATGTTTCCTTTAAGCATAATGCAATTTCCTTGTTTATCTTTACCAATATAATAAATTGTTATTTTTGCTTTGTCTGATAGAATGATCATAGCTCCTTTTGGGGATTCACCTGATGTATACTAAACTTTGTTCTAGGCTTTCATCTTGATTCTCTGTGTGCCTTTGCTTTTTTAGATGTATTTCTTCTATAAAAGATTGTTGCATTTTTTTCTTATCCATTCTGATTCTCTCTTATTTTGTTGCATTATTTAATCCATTTAAATTCAAAGTTATGAGAGTTAGACTTAGATATTTTCCTCCATTTACTTCTTTAGCATTGTCTACATTTACTTTTCTCTTAAGTTACTACTTTGTCCTCGCAAAATTTCAACTGCTTTGAACAACTCTAATAATACAGGATACCTTCCCCAATCCTGTCTGTCTGTCCTTTGTTTTGGGGGTTGTACTTAAATTATTGATTTCTTTTCCTTTTTCGTTTAATTATCTATTTCCTATTCCTTTTTGTCTCTTCTCTTTCCCCTCAGTTAATTGACTAGTTTCAAATTTCTCCTTCACTCTTCTCCAACTTCAATGAGTTCTTCAAAGAACAAATTGTAAAAATAATAATGATGTGAAAGATAATGATAATGACAAGATAACAGGGGAAAATTTCTGGTATGTGGCTAAAGTAGTTCATAGAGTAAAGAGCACATATTAACAATATAGCAAAAGAAAGGAGTAATCAATGGAGTTTGATAAATATTTTAAAAATCAGATGTAATGGTGGCTGGGGTTAATTGTATATATGACTTAACAGGAAAACTGTTTACTGCATCTATCTGGCACCCTGCCCCTCAACCCTCAGATGGGTGGAGCTCCCCTAACCCAACTCCTTCCTTCTGGGCAAGACTTCCTTTCTCTAATTGTCACTCAGGGCTCCACCCTTGGCCAAGAAGTTTTTATTGAACTTGACTCAGGACATGGGACTGTAGGAAGGAGACAATCCTGAGGCCTTTAAGGCAACTGTCTCTGAAAGGACTCCAAGTCCCTACTTACCAAGACTCTTTTCCCCTAATACTACCATTAGTTCATTCTTTTCCTAGGGATAGCCGTGAAAGGTTCAGAATCATTTTGAATCTTTTAGGGAGTTTAATACTGTGCTTCCAGGGGCAGCTAGGTGGCACAGTGGATAGAGCACCGGACCTGAGTTCAAATCCGGCCTCAGACCAAACACTTGACACTTACTAGCTGTGTGACCCTAGGCAAGTCATTTAACCCCAATTGCCCTAAAAAAAAATTGTGCTTCCAATAAAAATCTCTAATGTGTTTGAGCCCCATCAGACATATTGATGAGTTGAAGAGTATTTCCTTCAACCTATCATAACCTCCCTTTCAATTGCATTGGAGCAAATGAAATACAACCAACTAACAATGCCTTGGGGTTTATTTTTAATACCAAACAGAGATTAGGTAAATGGTAATGAAAAAATGAGAAATTTTAAAAAAAACAGAAATAAGCTTTGGAATGGATACACTTTTGTCTAGATGGGTAGAAGGGAGCTAAGTAGCAGAGTAGAGATAAATAGGGGGATAGGAGGATCACCCTCCTGACTTTGTTGTTATTTATTTGTTCAGTCCTTCATTCCTGTCTGACTCTTCCTGACTTTCTATCTCCTGAAGTCTGTCTAAGCTTATGTTCATTGCTTCCATGACACTATCTATCCACTTCATACCTCTACCATCCATTCATCCCTACTCCTTTTGCTGTCAATCTTTCCCAGAAAGATAAGTAAGGGAATAGAAGGGTCACCCTCCTGGCCACCTGCACACAAAGAGACTTTCACTTCTCTGGCACTGGCCCAGCTGGCTTCTGCATAATTTACAATCCCTCCTGATTTAGTAGTTGCTTTGGTGGCCTCAGAAGCTACAGTGATGGTAGCTAGTCCCCAAAGTTCTACCTATATTTCTCATTCCCTAACTTGTATTTTAAGACATTGGGCCCAGAGATTGTGGGGGCCTGAGCAGGACAGGTTCAGAGGCAGCCTGCCAAGTCTCCACCCTCTTTGCAGATATAATCTCTCCTCTGAAGCTGCCACTTAACTTCCAGGGCTCCTCCTCACTCTTTCTAGGCATTTGCCTCTATCAGTCTCTGACATAGTCCCTTTCTTACCCTCTCTCTTAGGGAAGGGAGGGGGTTTATCTTCCAGCTCTAGTCTCTAGACTTCCCAAGCTGATAAACATTGGTGATCCTCTGGTTACATAGAAAAGTAACAAATAAACAAATTCAAAACAAGAATAAATGAAGAAGATAAGAGAAAAAAAATTAAAGGCCTGAAGATAGGCAAAAAGGAGACAAAACTATCCCTATTTGCAGATGTTAGAATATCTTAGGGGATTAGCAAAGAAACAAATTGATTCTATTAACAGATTTGGTAATTAAGAGGATACAAAATAAGCCTATAAAAATAAATGCCATTATCATATCAACAACAAAATCTAGGAAGGGATAATGAAAAGTGAAGTTGCATTCAAAATAACTATAAAATGCATTACACACACGCACACACACACACACAGGCACACACATCAATTTGCAAGGCAAACCCAATACCTATATAGAAACAATTACAAAATGCTCCTTAAAGAAATAAAGAATGGATTAAATAACTGGAGAGATATTCAGAGCTGATAAATAGCGTATGTTAACGAAATAAAAAGAGCAAAATCACCTGAATTAATTTATAGATTTATTTCCCTACCAAATCAAACTATCAAAAGGAATACTTTGCAGAGTTAGACAGAACAATAGTAGAATTCAGTTGGAAGAACATAAGCTATAGAATATTAAGGTAAATAATGAAAAAATAGAAATGAAGAGAGAATAACATTTCTGGTCCCCAGACTACATTATAAAGGATTAACCATCAAAACTATTTGGTATTGGTTAAAAAAGGGAAAAGTAAAGCAATGGGACATATATTCTCTGATGGGGAATCAGAAATGTTTGAACTCAATAATCAGTGTAATATAACCCTGAAGACATATATTACCTCAGAAAGAATTCTCTATTTGCAAAGAAATGCTGTGAAAACTGGAAATCTATTTGGCAGAAATCAGGTTTAGACCAACATCTTACACTATGTCCTACAAAAAGCTCAAAATAGATATATAATCTGAAATTAAAGATTATACCATTAAAAAAAAAAAACCAGATCAGGTCCCTTTCAAAACTATATCTAAAAAGGAAATTTCATAATCAAATAAGGGATAGAAGTGATTACAAAAACAAAAACAGAACATTTTGATTTCATGAATTAGACAAGCTTTTTTTATGAACAATATTAATTCAACTAGGATAAAAATGGAAATTGCCTAATATAAAAAAAGCCCTTTGAATCAAATATTTCTGAAAAGGGTCTGATATCCAAAATTTATAGGTGAAATATGCAAGGCCAAAAGCCAATCTCTAATAGATAAGAAATAAAAGGATATGAATGACTAGTTCTCAAAAGAATTGTGAACTGCTAATAACCATTTGAAAGCTTGTTCCAAATCACAAGAGAAATACAAATCAAAAGAAAGTCACAACCAGTAAATTAGCACAGATGACAAAATAAAGGAATAAACAATGTTGGCTGTAGAAATACAAACACAATAATTCACTGTTCAAGAAACTATCAATTAATCTAGCCATTCTGGAAAACAATTTGGAATTGTGTAAAGAAAATGATGAAAATTTCTCTCATCTCCAACCCACAGATTTTATTACTATACCCCTAGAAGGTTAATGATATAAAAGAAGGACCCAATATACAGCAGAATATTTATAGCAGTACTTTTTGTAGTAGAAAGGAGTCAGAAATAAAATAGATACTCCTCTACTGGGGACTAACTAAACAAGTTTTGACACATTAATATACCATACAGACAAGAAATGGTGAATATGATCCATATAGGAAAACATGGCAAGACTAACATGAACCGAGGCATAGTGAAATAAGAAGAACCAGGAAAACGATACGTAAAATGACTACACCAATAGAAATATAAAGAACAACATTAACAAAATAATTTAAACTTAGTGCTGTGATAGTAAATGTCTAAGTTTGACTTCCAAGTATGTATGTGAATGCACCTCCCCTCATTCCTTGCAGAGGTAGGGTACTATGAGTGTGGAATACTTTATATAATGTCAGATGTTTTTGATGTGCTGGTTAGTTTTCTTGGCCTGTTTTTCTTTTTTATTCTTTGTTATAAGGAATAAATCTCCAGCTGAGAAGAGGAGAGAGATGCATTGGGGAATATAAGTGATATCAATCAAATTATTATTATTTGGGAAATGCCTAAGCGCTTCTCTAGGCAGCTGATTGGATGTGGCTGGGGGGACGGGATTCTGTCACAAAGTAGCTGAAAATGACACCTGGTGCTCCGAAATCAGCATCTGGCTGACCCCTCCCTCTATGACACAATAGTAGCCTAATACCAGCAGATGGCAGCAAAGAGCAGCAACAGCAACAGCTGCAAGGGCTCCTGAGGTATACGGCAGAGATACTCAACAACTTCATCAAAGAAGCCCACTAACAACAGAGCTGTGCAGATGCAATCCAGTAACAGAGTCACACAGCAACAGAGGTGCCAAACAGAGAGAAACATGGAAGAAAATGGAGAACCAGAAGACCTGAAATCAACAGAGATAAAGCTAACCGGATGACATTACCAAAGAATATTAGCCCCTCTATGGTTTTGGAGACATGAATTGCCCCAACCACAAACATGACCTGGCCATATGTATTTCCTACACATTTCCTACTATGCATGTTCCTTGGTTATATGTGTCTCCTCATACATTGGTGATCCTGGAACCTCTAGAGGGATATACCTCTGTTTATCACTTGTCACTTACTTTGCTAAGTTGTTTAATAAAATATCTTTTTTTACCTTGAGCTAGTTCATTTTATGGATGGCTAGGATTGGTGGGGGCTCATGAGTTTGCAGTTTGGAATGTATGTTGACCCATGTCCACCTTGAATCTGAGGTAGCATTTAGGGAGCCAACATTAAAGTAGAGAGGTGCTGCAATGAAAACTTGAAAGACAGTTACTCAGGCATCTAGTTGTAGAATCGATCAATTTTCCTATAAAGTCATAGACACTCACATAAATGGTATATTCAGGGACCTTTATTATTATTTAAGGACCTTTTCTGTCAGAAGAAAGAGGCACCAGACTTCAAGATGGAGCCAGGAGAAAAGAGCTTATTTGTAAACACTTTACCACATTTCCACTATGTGACTTCATCTGGTTATTTCATCTCCATATCTTCCTATATATTTGAGTAGGTGGCAAATGTAGGTGAAGAAATGGTTCCTTAATTTAGATGGTTAATTGGGGCAGCTAGGCGGTGCAGTGGATAGAGCACTGGCCCTGAAGTCAGGAGGACCTGAGTTCAAATCTGGCCTCAGACCAAACACTTGACACTTACTTACTTGCTGTGTGACCCTGGGCAAGTCACTTAACCCCAATTGCCAAAAAATACAAAAAAAAATTAGATGGTTAATGCAATAATACATTTGGCAAGCCTTTAAGAAATGCCTCCAATATAGAAAATATTATTCTACAAGAAGAGCTCACAAAGAAGAAAAATGAAAGCTATTCTCCCCCTCAGGGACCACAAAACAAACAAGACTAAGGAGTAGGAGTTTAATCACTCTGTGGGCTAAATTGCTTACCTCTTTCCTTTTCACAAACTATATCCAGCATCTCAATTGACTGTAATATCAATGTACATTGCATATCATAAAAGGAACAAGAAAAGGATTGTAGACAGAACATGTGTGTACAGTTTATTTTCCATGAATGATGATTAATTTTCAAAGTTCTTTTGGCTATAGTGTCGACTAAAAGTCAGAACACCTGGATTTGAAACCTAATTCTGCCAATAATTATCTGTTTGCATCTGGGCAAATTGATACCTTTTAATGCTTCAGCTTTCTCATCTGTTAAATGTAGATCATGATGGCTGGCTTAATTCACAATATTGTAGGAATAAAATCAGATCACAGATATCAGATTTTGGAGGGAAATTTTGAGAAACTGAAGCAAATGGATGAACAGTTTAGCAGAAAGCCTCACAGTTGGTCAAAAGGAGGGGAAAAAGCACTGAAATTTGAAAGCAAATTCAACTAACTCCAGATTCAAAGAGTACACCACTAGGAAATTAGCTAAGTTATAAAACTGGCATGAAATGATGTGGAGACATAGATAATAGATTATTCAATCAACAAATGTCTATTATCATTTCAGTTCTTTCTCAGCTAAGTTTTCATTGGAGTATTTTAAGATTTAGAAAACTAGTTCTAAGCAGGTCAAGAGAAGGAATTCTTTTTGGAATACTTTTATAAATAAGATTGTCAATCTAAATATTTAAAACCAAAAGACCAATTTTTACCTGGAAGGTAAATGGTCTCTTTCTTCACCAGTCCATTTCTTTATTGACCCCCTCCCCCATTTTCCCTCTTCTCATTTATCCAAGTACTAACAACTCACTTTTGCAAAACTTTTTTCAAAGAGCTTTCTTCATAACAATCCTTTAAAGTATATAGAGTGCACGTTATAATCCCCATTTTACAGAGTTAGCATTCATCGATCATTTAATAAACATGCATTAAGCACTCATTAAGTGAAGAGCACAGTGTCAGGTGAAAGAAGATGCAAAGTTTAGATAAAACAGAGTCCCTCTCTTCGGAGAGCTTATGTCTATCTGGGGAATAAAACATGCAAGTAACTACAATATACAAAATTTCATGATAGGAATGTTCAAGAGGTACTAAATGAAGTGGTATGTGAGGTCCTTTATAGTACAGGAAGACTGAGACTCAGGGAGGTTAAGGGCAAATACTCTAGGCCAAAGTGATGAATGTATTGACTTTATGCCAACTGTTTTGCTCTCAACTCAGTGATGTGAGGTGCAGTGGAAGGAGACTGTGACTAAAAACAATGAGAGGTGGTCTTGGAAAATATCATTTTTGTGGTTTGATGAAAATTTCAGCAAAACCGAAAAGTTTTGGGATTGAACTTAATTGAAAAGGAGAACCAACTATTTGCTATTTCTCCTCCAAATAATCCTCCAGGGTTACCTTTTCAGTACCATACTATGGGTATAAAAATGAAGCACAGTTCAATATTTCCCCAAGAACCTGAACTGGAACACATGCCTTTGAACAATGACACTTTTTAATTTTCTGGATCGGTGTAACCAGCACCCTGTTACTGCATTTTGGGACCTATTCTTGGGCTCCATGTGGCCATCCTTCTGAAATAAAAATAACTGTAGCTTTTCAAATGTTCTTTTGGCTTATGTCAAGTTATTTATATATAGTCAAGAATTGGCTGAAACTCAGTTATCTGTAGCTATCCACAATTCCTAGAAAATTTAGCATGTAATGTTCCTGTGGCCTTCTCTCTTTTTCTGCTAGCAAAGTATTTAGTTATGTTTATGGTTACTGGCCTCCTTTACCATTCTTTGCAACAAAATCCTCTGGACACCACAAATGTGAAAAATGTAAATATGGTCACATATAATAAATGACATCATTTTTATAAAAGCTTGACTAAATGTTAGACATGATACATCCCAGCAGTCTTCTCTCTTTGCTTAGCATGTTTATTAGCAACCAGGAATTGTTTTTTATGATGTTATCAGAAATGGTAAACTATGAAACAATTTCCAAAATACATTTTTAATGTAGACATAAATTTGGGAAAAAGGTATATTAGTAATTAAATCAATTAGTTGCAATTTTCTGGGAGAGATATTAACAGCATGAAATAAGAAAAATATAGACTCTTAAATTGTAACTATACATACACCCAAAAATACATTGAATTCAGTGAAGAAACTGGGAATTCAAGGTCACAGAAACAAATTCTAAGAACTCCTCATCCTACATAGAATCATAGAATCTAAGAGTTGGAAGGGACTTTATAGGCAATCTAGTCCTAATCCAGCCCTCACTTGACCAAGAATCCCCTCTTCAATATCACCAATAAATGATCATCCAGGCTCTCCTTGAAGAGCTCTAGTCAGGAAGAACCTATGATCTCCAGAAGTAGCCCATTACATTTTGGATAACTCTAATTGTTAGACAATTTTACCTTACACCTAGCCTAAATTCACCTCTTTACCACTTCCCCCATGGTTGCCAGCTCTGCTCTCTGGGACCAAGCAGAACAAGGCTAGCCATTCAAATACTTGCAGTTAGCTATCACATCCCACTCCAATCCCTCCTCCCCCTGCCATTCATAAGACTTTTCCAGGTTAAAAAACAGCCATTTCTTTCTGTCACACGAAAGACTTTCTCACATAAAGACTTCACTGAATCTTTCAATGCTCTCCTTTTGACAAAAGCTTAACAACATTCTTAATAATGGGGAATAGCACTTCTAGATCTCAAATTATACTACAAAGCAAAATAAAAAACTCATTAACAAAGTCAATGCTATTGATGAAATGCCTAAACAATCATGGCACCTACATGTAATGAAATATGACTGCCATAAGAAATGAAGAAAATTAAGAATACTTGAATTATTTTCACCGTCTTTTGCCTTCACTTCTATTCACATGCTGCTGAACAGAGAAAGAGAAAATCGCAAAATCATGCTGACAGGATCCATTACAAATATATGCTAAATCACCTTGACTGGGCTCTCAATGAAGCAAGTCAATACTTTTATAACTTCTAAGTAGGATCAATCTTCCACTCACCACAATGACTATTCTCAAACTTTTTATCCCTCCTCAAGTTTCCTATGGCACCTCCTCTTCCACACTCTCAACTGAGGGCCTTTCAAAAGAATTCCATTTTCTTTACTCCTACTCATCTCACATCACTCAGACAAGCTTTCTCCATTATTTTTTCCTTCACTCCTGTCTCTCAGGAAGAGACAGAGAGGTTTGTTTCTCTTTCATTAGAATGTGAGCTCCTTGAGGACAGAAGCTGTGTTTTTGTGTTTCTTTGTTCCTAGCTCTTAGCACCATGCCTGGTACATACTAGGCACTTCATAAATGCTTGATGATTAATTGATTGACTACATGGGAGGCATGGGAAAACATATAAATTGACACAAATTGAAATAATATACACAATGAGTGACAACAATGTAAATAGAAAAAATATATATATATAAACTGATATCTCTTTTAATTACAATCACCAAGCATGGCCCCAAAGAAGAGGTATGAGAATGCACCTCCCTCCCTTCTTTTCAGACTTGGAGACTATGGCTTTGGAACACTGTGTATTTGATTGATGTGTTGATTATCTTTGCTAAACTGCTTTTCCCCCATCTCTTTCTTTCTTTATTCTTTGCATAAGGGATGATTTTCTGAATAAAGAAGGTGAAAAGGATATTGTCAGATAAAGTGATGTTTTTTAAAAAGGTATTAAATGTTTTTAAAGAAAAAAATCAATGCCTTTGCAAAAATGGAGCACTGAGATACTCCCTCATACCCCATTTTTATTTGCAAACAAGTAGATTTCTATCTCATTCTTTCACAATAAATTAAGATTAATATTTAGGTAGCAAGCCTACGAAAAAAGGAACAATTAGAGAAAAGTTTGTTCACACTCTGTAAGGGATACCCACAAAACCAATCTTCAACAGTTTAGAGAGTTTAATTGAGTGGGTAGTTGATTAAACATGATGCTTTATGGAGGTCACTAATAATCTATAAATATTCCTTGTTATAGTAACAGAATGTTGAATCAGTGGGTACTGTAATGTGACTTCTGAGCTTACTCTAGTTTAGCCAACCTCTGAAAAGGTTGTTCGAGTAGTAATAACCTTCCCCTTGGACTTCATATGATAATTTAATTAGCAACTCTCTAATATACTTAGTTTTCTGTTTGTGTCTTACTAAGCTGTAAGTTCCATGAGGGTAGAGGCTGCCTTATCTAAACTTTGTACTTACCTCAAAGCTTAACATCCTCTTTTTTTTTAATCTTTAAACTTATTTTTGCTGATACCAATTGTTCTTGCATTACCTTCATTTTTACATGACTTTTCTAAAGATAACCCACCCCCTCCCCAGCCTAGATTCATCTTTCATTTATAAAAGAGAGAAAAAAAAGCAGCTTAGCAAAACTAATCATCACATCAACCATTTCTGACAGTATGAGTGAGCTATATTCCAAATTCATGGTCCCTCACCTCTTCAAAGAAGAGAGGGATGTACATTTTATCAACTCTTGTCTAGGACCTACCTTGGTAATTGCAATTATCTTTCAGATTTCCTTTTTTTGTCTCCACTGTTTTATGTTGTTGTATCCAATGTGTATTTTCTCCCCTGGTTCGGCCTAAATCTTCCTATATTTCTCTGAATTCATGATATTTGATGTTTCTTACAGAGCAGTAATATTTCATTACATTTGTACGCCACAATTTGTTTAGCCAATCCCCCATTGATAAGCACTAAATTTGTTTTCAGCTCTTTGCTACCTATAAGTGCTACTATGAATATTTGGTGTATGTGGGGCCTTTTTGTCTTTGACCTCTATGGGTCTAGCAATAGGATCTCTGTATCAAAAGGTATAGACATTGTAGTCTTCTTTATTGTTGTTGTTCATCATTTCAAATTACTTTCAAAAACGGTTGAACTAGTTCACAGTTCTACCAGCGGCATAGTAGGGTGCCTGTCTTCTCACAGTTCTTCCAACATTCAGTCTTTTTCTGTCATCTTTACTATTTTTCTCAGTGTGAGGTAAATGTAGCATAGTTCACAGCACAAAGCAAGCATTTAATACATATTTTTCCCAAGGGTGTTTCACTCCTGCTTCTCCAGACTATGTGGAAATGGGGCAGCTAGGTGGCACAGTGGATAGAGCACCAGCCTTGAAGTCAGGAGGACCTGAATTCAAATACAGCCTCACACCAAACACTTGACACTTACTAGCTGTGTGACCCTGGGCAAGTCACTTAACCCCAATTGCCTAAAAACAACAACAAAAAAAAAACAAAAACAAACTATGTGGAATTGGGACATTCAGTCAGCTTTATAAATAATTACAATATTTATACATCTCTTTCCATTTAGGCTAATCACCACAGAATAAATAGGTTAACCTTTTTAAAAATATATTTTTATTTCTTTCATTAAATATTTCCCAATTACATATAAGAAAAAATTTACCTCCATTTTTAAAAATTTTGAGCTCCAAATTCTCTCTCTCTCCCCCACCCCTCTCCCATCCCTTAAGAAGGCTAGAGATGTATCAATTATATACGTAAAGCCATGCAAAACATTTCCATATTAGCCAGGCTACAAAATAAAACAGAAAAATAAAGTAGAAAAATAAAAGTATGCTTTCAATTTGTACTCAGAGTTCATTAGTTCTCTCTCTAGAGGTAGAAAACATTTTTCATCATGGGTCCTTTGGAATTATCTTGGATCATTGTCTTGATCAGCATAACTAAGTTTTTCACAGATAATCATTCTTACACTTCACTTTGTATCAGTTCATATAAGACTTCCCAGGTTTTTCTGAAACCATGCCCCCCCCCTTGTCATTTACTATGTGTTCAATAGTTTTCAGTCATGTCCAACTCTTCATGAGCTCATTTATGGTTTTCTTGACAAAGATACTGGAGCAGTTTGCCATTTTCTCCTCCAGCTCATTTTACAGATGAAAAAGTAAGGCAGAGTTAAATGACTTGTACAGGATCACACAGCTAGTAAGTGTCTGAGACTGGATTTTAATTTAGGTCCTACTGACTCCAGGGCTGGCACTCTATCCACTGAGCCACCTAGGTGTCCCCATCATTTACTATAGCACAATAGTATTCCATGACAATCATATACCACAACTTGTTTAGTCATTCCCCAATTGATGGGGATCACCTCATTTTCTAATTCTTTGCCACCACAAAAAGAGCTGATATAAATGTATTTTTTTTTTTTTACAAATAGGTCCTTTTCTTTTTCCCTTGATCTCTTTGGGATGAGGTTTGCTAGTTGATCTGTTTTCTATAATGCAATAAACTTGGATCCACTACCCACTCAAAAAATTTCTTTTTCTGGGTCAAAGTTATAGTTGGTTAGCCCTTTGGGTGTAGTTCCAAATGATTCCCCAAAATGGTTGGACTACTTCAAAATTCTACCAACAGTGCACATGTCTCAAGTTTTCCATATCCCCTCTAGCATTTGTCATTTTGCTTTCCTGTCATGTTAACCAACCTGATAGGTATGAAGTGGTATCTGAGTTATTTTAATGTGTGTTTCTCTAATCAATTGTGATTTAAAGCATTTTTATGTGATTACTGATAGTTTTGATTTCTTCTTCTGAGAAATTGCCTATTCACATTCTTGGGCCATTTATCAATTGGGGAATGGCTCACATGTTTTATAAATTCGACTCAGTTCCCTTTATATTTGAGAAATCAGGCCTTTATCAGAGAAACTTGCTGCAAGTTGCCATTTTCCTTTTAATTGGGCTCTGCATTGGTTTTATTTGTGCAAAAATTTTCTAAATGCATGTAATCAGAATTATCCATTTTATTTCCCATGATCATTTCTATCCCTTGTTGGGTCATAAACTTTTCCCTTAGCCATAGATCTGACTGGTAAATTTTTCATGCTCCAGTAATTTACTTATGATATCAACCTTTATGTCTAAATCGTTTATCTATTTTGACCTTATTTTGGTAGATGTTGGTCTCTGCCCAGTTTCTTCCAAACTGCTTTCTAGTTTTCCCAGCAATTTTGTCAAATGGTGAGTTGTTACCCAAAAAGGTAGAGTCTTTGAGTTTATTAAACATTAGATTACTATGGTCAGTTACTGTTATGTATTGTATACCTAGGTGCAGCTAGGTGGTACAGTGGATAGAGTGCAGGACCTGGAGTCAGGCAGTCTCATCTTCCTGAGTTCAAATCCGATCTCAGACATTTACTAGCTGTGTGACTCTGGGAAAGTTACTTCACCCTAATTGCCTCAGTTTCCTCATCCATAAAATGAGTTGGAGAAGGAAATGGCAAACCACTCCAGTATCTTTGTCAAGAAAACTCCAAATAGGGTAATGAAGAATCAGGCATGACTGAACAACAAATTCTATACCTAATCTATTCCACTCATCCACCACTCTGTTTCTTAGACAGTACTAGTTTATTTTCATATTATCCCTTTGTAATATAGTTAGAAATCTGGTATTGCTAAGCTGCCTTCCTTCTCATTTTTTTCATTCATTTACTTGATATTATTGACTTTTTGTTCTTCCAGATGAATTCTGTTACATTTTCTAGATCTATGAAATAATTTTTTGGTAGTTTGATTGGTATGGCACTGAATAAGTAAATTGACTTAAGTAGGATTGTCATTTTTATAATATTGGCTCAACTTAGCCATGAGCAATTAATATTTTCCCAAATGTTTAGATCTGTCTTTATTTACGTGAAAAGTTTTTTGGGTTTTTTTGTAATTGGGTTCATATAGTCTGTGGGTTTGTCTTGGCAGATAGACTAACAAGTACTTTATATTGTCTACAATTATTTTAAATGGAATTTCTCTTTCTATCTCTTCCTGCTGAGTTTTGTTGGTAGTATATAGAAATGCTGGTGATTTATGTGAGTTTATTTTATATCCTGCAACTTTGCTAAAGTTGTTAATTATTTCAACTCATTTTAAGTTGTCTTTCTAGGATTCTCTAAGTATTACCAATATAACATCTGCAAAAAGTGATAGTTTTGTTTTCTCATGGCCTATTTTTATTCTTTCTCTTGACATTGCTATAGCTAGCATTTCTAATACAGTATTGAATAATAGTAGTGATAATGGACACCCTTGCTTCACCCTTGATCTTATTGGAAAGGTTTAAGTTTATCCCCATTATAGATAACGTTTGCTCTTAGCTTTAGGTAGATACCACTTATCATTTTGAGAAAGGCTTCTTTGATTCTTATGTTTTTTAGGGTGTTTAATAGGAAGGCGTGTTGTATTTTGTCAAAAGCTTTTTCTGTATCATTTTTTTTTATTGATATGGTCAATTACACTGATAGTATTTGTAATATTAAAACAGCCCTGTATTCCTAGTATAAATCACACCTGGTCATAATTGTATCATCTTTTTTGATACATTGTTGTATCTCCTTGCTAGCATATTTTTTGACAGTTCAAATTAACAGTTATATTTGTGATTTGTATTTGAAGGTTCTCAAAAATAGAGAGGCAATATCCTGTGCACATAGAGAAAATAATGAAGGAGGTACAATTATTCAACTATTGAGGGCATAAAAATTTGCCCATGTTCCATAATGTAAGATCAGATAAATTGTAATCACTCTTGTTTTGTATTTAAAATTTTTACATCAGTATCCGTTAAGGAAATTGGCCTGTGGTTTTCTTTCCCTGTTTTTGCTTTCTTGGTTTAAGCGTCAAAACTGTATTTGTGTCATAAAAAGAATTTGGAAGGATTCTTTCTTTACCTAATTTTTCAAGTAGTTTATATAGTATTGGAATTAAGTGTTCCTTAAATGTTCGGTAGAATTCCCTTATAAATCCATCTGGTCTTGGGAATTTTTTCTTAGGGAGTTTGTTTATGGCTTGTTCAATTTCTTTTTCTAAAATAGGATTATTTAAGTATTTTATGTCCTCTTCTGTTAATCTGGGCAATTTATCTTTTTGTAAATATTCATCCAATGATTGATTTTATTGTTTTTTTCTAAAACCAGTTTTAGTTTTATTTATTAGTTCAATTTTTTAACTTTTAATTTTATTAATCTTTCCTTTGATTTTCAAGCTTTCCATTTTGGTGTTTAATTGAGAATTTTAATTTGAGCTTTTACAAGTTTTTTTTAGTTGCATCCCAATTCATTGATTCGCTCTTTCTCTCTTTTATTGCCGTATGTGTTTAGAGACATAAATTTTCCTCTGAGTATTGATTCGGCTTCATCCCACAAATTTTGGTCTGTTGTTTCATTATTGTCATTCTCTTTAATAAATTTATTGATTGTTCCTATGATTTGTTTTCTAACCCACTCATTATTTAGAATTATTGTTTCCAATTAATTTTTAGTCTATGCTTCTGATTGGTTGGTTGGTAGTATGTAAGTATAATCCATGCTTCTAAGGCTATTTAATGAATGTATTTTTTTTCATATTATGGACTGAAAGGGGTGCATTTCATAGTTCAGCCTTTCTGTAGTTGATTGTAAAGTTTCTATGCCCTGATCCATGTCAGTTTTTGTGAAGGTGTCATATATAGCTGAGAAAAAGCTATACTCTTTTCTATTCCCATTCAATTTTCTCCAGAAGTCTACCAAATCTAGCTTTTCTAAGATTATATTCATCTCCTCAACTTCTTTCTTATTTATTTTATGGTTAGATTTATCTAGTTCTGAGAAGGGAAAGCTGAGGTCCCTCACTATCATAGTTTTATATCTATTTCCTCTTGTAATTAATTTGACTTTTCCTTTAAAAATTTGCATGCCATGTTATTTGATGCATAGATGTTTGGTGTTGATATTCTTTCACAGTCTGTTGTGTCTTTTAACAAGATATAGTTTCCTTGTTCATCCCTTTTATTTTGGTTTATTTTTGCTTTTCTTTTGTCCAAGATAATGATTGCTACCCCTGCCTTTTTTTTATCTTCACCTAATTGCATAGTAGATTCTGCTTCATCCCCTTATTTTAACTGTGTGTGTCTGTTTCACATGTGTTTCTTATAAATAACATATTGTCAGATTCTGTTTTCTAATCCATTCTGCTATCTACTTCCATTTTATGGGTGAATTAATTTCACTCACATTCACAGTTATGATTACCTAACTAAGCATTTCCCTCCATCTTATTTTCTTCTATTTATCCTCCTTTTCATCCTGTTCCTCATCTGAAGTCTGTTTTACTTCTGACCACTGCATCCTTTTGTTGGCCCTCCACCTTTCTCTTATCCCCTTCCTCTCCTGTTTTCCTGTTGGGCAAGATAGAATTCTGTAACCATTTGAGTGTGTACATTTTTTTCCTTCTTTGAACCAATTTAGATGAGAGTGAGGTTCAAATGGTGCCCACCCACCTTTTCCCTTTCACTGTGAAAGCTCTTCCTTATGCACCTCTTTTAAGTGAAATAATTTCTCCCATTCTTCATCTCCCTTCCCCATTCTCCCAAGGCATTCCTCTTTCTCGCCAATTCTTTTCCCCCCATCATCTCAGAATAATTGATTCACTCCCACACCCACTATGTGGACTCCTAACTGTCCCAATAATGATAAAGTTCTCAGAAGTTACATATGTCATCTTCCCATATAGGAGTATAAACAGTTTAACCTTATTGACTCCCTTATGATTTCTCTTTCATGTATACCTTTTTTATGCTTCTCTTGACTCTTGTACTTGGAAATCAAATTTTCAATTCAACTCTGGTCTTTTCATCAAGAATGCTAAAAAGTCTTTTATCTCATGAAATGTCATTTTTTCCTTTGAAGGATTATACTAAGTTTTTTCTGGCTTTGTTATTCTTAGTTGTAATCCTAGCTCTTTTGCCTTCCAGGACATTATATTCAAAGCCCTTTGCTCATCTAACATGATAACTGCTAAATCTTATGTGATCCTGACTGTGGCTCCATGATATTTGAATGGTTTCTTTCTGGCTGCTTGAGGTATTTCTTTGACCTGGGAACTCTGGAATTTGGCTATAATATTTCTGGGAGTTTTCATTTTGGGACCTCTTTCATGAGATGATTAATGGATTCTTTTCGTTCCTCTTTTACCCACTGGTTCTAGGATACGGGGGAAGTTTCTCTTGACAGTTTCACAAAACACGATGTCTAGGATTTTTCTTTGATTGTGGCTTTCAGGTACTCCAATAATTCTTAAATTATCTCTCCTCAATCTATTTTCTAAGTCAGTTGTTTTTCTAATGATATAATTCACATTTTCTTCTTTTTTTAAAAAAAAATTCTTTTGACTTTGTTTTATTGCTTCTCTTTATCTCATGGAGTCATTAGCTTCTATTTGTTCAATTCTAATTTTAAGAAATTATTTTCTTTATTGAATTTTTATACCTCTATTTTTATTTAGTCAATTCTGTTTTTGAGTAATTTTTATCAGTGAAGTTTTATGCCTCTTTTTCCATTTAGTCAATTACATTTGTAAGGTGTTATTTTCTTCAGTATTTTTATGCTTCTTTCCCCAAGCTATTAATTGTCTTTTCATAATGTTCTTCTCTTTCTTTCATTTCTTTACTTATTTTTTCCTCTACCATTCTTATTTGATTTTGAAAATCATTTTTTTTATTCTTCTAGGAATTCTTATTAAGCTTGTGTCCGAGTCACTTTTTTTTTTAAAGAGACTTTACTTACAGCTGTTTTAACATCATTTTCCTATTCTGAGTTTGTGTTTTGATCTTCCTTGTCACCATAGTAGCTTTTTTGCTCAGGTTCTTTTTGTTTGTTTGTTTTTTAAGCCTATTTCTTGGCTTTTATCTTTATGTTAATGTTGGGCTTTGTTTCTGTGTGTGTGTGTGTGCGTGCGCACGCACACACGTGTGTATGTATGGAATAGAGACGTTGTCCCAAGCTTCAGGCTTTTTCACACTGCTATTTTCAGAACTAGTTCTGAGGGTTTTGATCTGGGAATGATCTGGGAATAGGCATGGCCACCGCTCTCTGGGTCTGCGCTCTGGTCCTTAGCCCAGAAGTGCCTCTGATTCTTTGGAACTGCAAGTGATACTGCTCCTTAGGGACCCTTTCCTCTGCCACTGTGCTCTTGGCAGGAGATAGTGACCTCAAAGGTATGATTTGAAAGGTACTTGGAAAAAATTATGAGATTTATAGTTGGAGGGGACCTAAGGGATTTCTTCTTTCATCTCATTCATTTTATAGATGAGGAAATAGACTGAGTGTTTGGTGAAATGACAGACCCAGTGTACAAACATTGAGTTTTCCACTACTCCATATTATCCTCTCTTCTCCCTTAAATCCCCTTCATGATGATCCCTGACTGGGTGCCAGAAATTCCTTCATTATTTATTCTTTTGTGTAAAGTAATTAAAGTGAGAAGCAATAGGGTCAAGTGTATAAAAGATGGCCTTGGGTCTAGAATATCTGGCTTGAGTCCTCCTTGGCATTGGAATTAGGTGTGAGACCCTGGGCAAGTCGCTTAATCTCTTAAGTGTAAGGCACTAAATTAAAGGCAAATTGCTGATCAACATAGGTGGAGACTGTCTCAGTATCAGGAGATCCCTTTACTGATTTTAATCTCAGATGAAAAAGGAAGGAAGGAAGAAAGGAAGGAAGGAAGGAAGGAAATTACTATTAAAATGCAAAACTATCTTGAGAGTCAAACTGCTATAGTGTATAAAGAAATAACCTCAGAATCAGCAAGTCAGCCCCTGAAACACATTATTAAATGTATTCTATTAACTTATTTATGAGGTAAAATTATTTCATTATTAGATTGGCTCTTACAGCCTGGTTACCTCTGAAGGATAAGAGACTAAATTCTGAAGCATGAATACTGGACATCTGGGAGAAGACCCATAAATGAGAATAAACTAGGATTGTTGGCAGTGATATTAGAGTAAGAGGGACAAAGAAAGAAAGAAAAAGCCCAGGCAACAATGGCAGGATTTAGAGCCTGAATGGCATCAGGGAGAAGGTACCAAAGATAACTTTAAAACTTTAGGACTTGATGACTGTATGGCACCATAGATGAATGGGCAATCAGATGGAAGAACAGGTTTTCTCCAGTACTATATTAGGGAAAGGCTTATCTATTGGTACAATGGAAAGAGAACTGAGTTCAAAGCCTGTCTTGCTAATTATGAGAATTGCTGCTATCTTTTTAAGTTCATTGATTATATTCCCAATATTGATGACAGCCTTTGCAAATATTCTAATTCCCAACCAAATGACCCTCATGGGCTGTGGATGTGGTTTGTCCTTCATTCTTGAAGAGGACCATGACATCAGGGAGTTGATGTCATGACTTGCAATTGACTTTGATTTGAGTGAGGAAGGGCTGGGGAAAGTCACCAGCCTCACTTTCTCCTCCAGAGCCATCTGAGTCCAGTGACCAGATATCTACTGGAGATGGCCTGCAGTGGGAGACCTTGACCCTTTTAAGCTAAGGTCTTTTCACATTCTCACTTAGAGTGAGGCAATGCCTATTCAGTGAATAGGCTTCTTTAAGAAGTGAGTCAAGGGATGGCCCCTTTAATAAAAAAAAAAATCAAACTGAGAGGGGAAGACCCTCAGGGTTGCTGGCCAAAAGAGAAACAGCTTCTATTTACATTCTTTCTGAGCTTGGAGGGCCCCCAAAAATAACCATTAGGTGGCGCTTGGGCAGGGACCTATTGCTGTCCAATACATGAGATCCAGAGTGAATTGGGTTTAAGGCTTGGTCTTTGAGAAAGAAATCTAGCCGGTAAACCCCAAGTTAACTAGGTAGCTTTCAGCCATCAAAATTTACCTTCCTTTGGGCAGAACACCCTCAGGGAAGGGAAGGGAAGGGAAGGGAAGGGAAGAGAAGGGGATAGAAGGAGAGAGAGGAGGGGAGAGGAGGGGAGGGGGGGGAGGATGAGCAGAATTGGCCAAGTGGAACTGACCAGCTGGGTCCCCATTCAGGCATCTTGGACTACTTACAGGTTGTGGTTTGTCCTTCATTCCTGAAGAGGACCATGACATCAGGGAGATGATGACATGACTTGCAATTCACTTTAATTTATCTACCCTCATGGGTAGGTAAGCCAGAGAATGCTAGGAATAGGAGTACCTCCTATGCCACAAGCTCTACTTCTACCTGGCTCCACAATAACCATCTTCTATGGGAGGAACTCCGCCCTATGGAGAAGAGACATAACTCCACAAACACCAAATGCCAACCAGCTGCCACTGCCAGGGCAGGAAAGCCAGCCTTGCTTAAATGACAAGGAGAGACAAGAGACAGATTTGCCAGATTGATCAAACTGCTACCTACACCTTAACCACTATGACCACTACTTCCCCTCACAGCCCACGGGGAACAGTTCAGAACACTGCTCCCAGAATCCCCTATCAGCACCCCACCTCCCTCCAGGCCACCAGCTCAGCTTCCAAGCTCACCCACAGGCATCATCCAAGATGAGAAATACCTGTATGAAAGGGAACTGCCATCTCTACCTCTACCAGCACCAGCTGTCAAACGTTACCATCTAACTAAGCCCGTGAGCCCAAGAACAGCAGAAATTAATAGGATTTTATTAATGAAACGTTGCTAAAGAAGGTTCATTACTGTCTGCTTTGTCACAGTGTACCGTAAAGACCACAAAGTCTTTCCATCCATCTACTCTATAACTGCAACCTCTTATATGTTTGGTCTCCTTATATTAGAATTTGAGTTCCTTGAGACCAGAGATTATCTGTTTTTTTGTATTTGTATCCATAATGTTTAGCACAGTGTTTTGCATATAGTAAGAAATAAATTAATATTTTTTCATTTATTAATTCATTGGGTAAGCAAAAATGAAATTAGAATACTGCTATCATCCATTGTCTAGACAGCTAGGTGGTATAGTGGATAGAGTGCCAGGTCTGGAGTCAGGAAGATTTATCTTCCTGAGTTCAAATCTGTCTTCAGACACTTATTAACTGTGTGACCCTGGGCAAGTCACTTAATCTTGTTTGCCTCAGTTTCCTCATCTCTCAAATGAGCTGGAGAAGGAAATGGTAAACCACTCCAGTATCTCTGCCAAGAACACCACAAATAGGGTCACAACCGTACAACAAAATCATCCATTGTATTTCCCCCTGTGAGATCCTGGGCAAATCACTGAACTTCATAGAACCTCAATTCTTTCATCTACAAAATGGGGACAATAAAACTTATATACTACTTACCTCACAATGTAATCATGAGGAAAGGGCTTTGAAATCCTAAAGATTGGCTCCTGTAGCCAATATGAGTTGGAAATATACGTTATGATGACTGTGATCACTTCAGTCTATTTCCTAGGAGATGGCCAGTCAGCTTTCCCTGAGTCAGGGGGCTACCAGACATTCATAGTCTTGGCTGATGGGCATTTCAAATCCTGGAACGAGAGCCCAGATGAATTTTCCAAATAGACTTTGCAGAACTGGCATCAATCAGAAGCTAAGCTGGCAGTTGTGGACGGTCAGTTAAAGTAAAACTCTGTCTTAGGCAGCGTTTCTGAGCATGGCTCTTATCTCAGCAGAAGGAAGTTGATTTCTTAGAAGGGGCCAGCCTGGAAAACTTAAGAGACTGGAAGGGAACACTGGAACATTGCATGTATAAACTGAAATTTAAATATCACTTTTGTTTCAAGGGAATGAGATCATTTCCTGAGTGAAGAACTTCCAAATATGACAGGAGTGCACATTGAGTAGAGGGGGAAGAAAGGGGAGGAAGAGGAGAGAGGGAGAGAGAGAGGGAGAGAGAGAGAGAGAAACTGAGGCAGGGACAGAGGGGGCAGAGAGACAGAGACAGAGAAAGAAAGCTTATCGATGCAGTGGCCACCTCCCATGTTTAACATTTCTACTGAGAACATAAAATTGAATAAAATAGTCTTAGGCACCATGACTGGGGGAGGTTCAGATGGACAAGAGCCCTGTGAGTTGTTTTTATCATAAACTATCCAAACACAGATGGCTCTTTCATGTATGCCACTGATATATTTATGGTAGAATCTACTCCCTCCAGAATTTGTATTTCCTTTCCATCATCCACAACTCT
Organism: Vombatus ursinus; assembly: GCF_900497805.2. Taxonomy (NCBI): domain Eukaryota; kingdom Metazoa; phylum Chordata; class Mammalia; order Diprotodontia; family Vombatidae; genus Vombatus; species Vombatus ursinus. Next base: position 14,962,962 of record NW_020954552.1, on the reverse strand, counting down.
TTAAGGGGGCAGAATAACTACATCTTCAGAGGCAAAAATGGACAATGCTGGTCTGACATTCTTTGACAGAAACTACAGCCTTGTCCTTTGGAGTTTACTGTTCCATTTGGCTTAAATTTGTGTGGGTTTTCATGGCAGGAGGGGTAGGGCTGTAATTCAGAAGTAACTAGTAAAAATGAAAATAGACTATCACTGTTATCTGTTTGAATGTCTTCTCTTTGAATTATATGCCGTCTTGCTCTCTTCTTCATATTAGGAGAGAGGAGGAAGGGAGGGATGAACAATAATCAGGCAAGATAGGAAATGGTCAAGGAGTCCAAGTACAAGTCTATGTATTCAGATTTAGGATAGAAAATTTAACTGAAATCTACTATAAATTTCAAATTCAAGGTTGGGCTAGGGAACTGTGCACTTCTAGCAGATGGGCAAGCTTTTCTGTATCCCAGTTCCATTTTCCTTGGTTAAGACTATCCTTATAAATATATGGGCAGCGAGGTGGTTTGGTAGGTAGATCACCGAGTCCAAAGTCAGGAAGACCTGAGTTCAAATGCAGCCTCAAATGTTTACTGGCCATGTGACCCTGGGCAAGTCACTTAACCCTGTTTGCTTCAGTTTCTTCATCTGTAAAATGAGCTGGAGAGTGAAATGGCAAACCACTTTAGTATCTTTGCCAAGAAAACCCTAAATGGGGTCATGAAGAGTTGGACATGAATGAACAAGAACAACAACAGATATAACATTAAAGACATGAACTGAGTATAAAAAAATAATAATCACAAAAATAATAGCTAGCATTCATGTAGCACTTTTTTTTTGCAAAGTACTTTAAAAATATAATCTCATTTGAGCCTCATAACAACTCTGGGAGATGGGTACTATTGTTATCCTCATTTTATGGATGAAGACACAAGCTTACAGAGGTTAAATAACTTATCTAGGGTCACACAGCTGGTATGTGTCTAAGCCTAGATGTGAGTCAGGTTTTTCTGATTATAAGTCTGTGCTCTAGTCACTGTGTCATATAGTTGCCTAAATAAAAAAAAATATTTCTTAACAGTTTAGCTATCTGTACTGAAAGGGATAGTTTTCTTATTAATTTTGAATCTTGGAGGCTCCATTGGATCTTTTTGCATTTCCACCATCCCAATAACTCTTTGCTTAGCTCCAGAATTGAAAGCTACTCCTTGCTGAGATGGTGTGTACTGAATGTACTGAGCTGGAGCTAGTTTATCTGCAGCTAGAAATGGCATAGCAGCAGCAACCTTCAGAGACACAGATTTCTCTAGGGCTACCCGTGTCTTTTTTGGAATCTCTTTAGCGACTTCTTCATCAGGTCTTTGCTGGTCTGATAATCCCTCTGTCTTCATGGGTCAGACTACATGGAGTATAGTTTTACTGTGCTTAATTTGGAGCACCACATTCTAAGAAAGACATTGATAAGTTAGACAGAATTCAAAGAATGTTGAAGGGCCTTGACTCCATGTCCCGTGAGATTTGACTGAAAGAACTAGGAACATTTAGTTTGAAGAAGAAATGGCTCAGGGGAACATTAGAACTGCCTTTGAGTATTTAAAGGGCCATCCTGTGGAAGGAGGATTAGTTTTTTTCTACTTGACTCATCAGAGCAGAACCAGAAACAACGGATGGAAGCTGCAAGGAGGCAAATTTTGGCTAGAAGTGAAGAAAAACTTCCCGGGGCAGCTAAGTGGTACAGTGGATAGAGCTCTGGCCTTGGAGTCAGGAGGACCTGAGTTCAAATCCAGCCTTAGACACTTAACACTTACTAGCTGTGTGACCCTGGGCAAGTCATTTAACCTCAATCGCCTCACCAAAAAGCAAAAGAAAAGAAAAGAAAAAAGAAAAACTTCCTAACAGCTGGAACAATGCAGAAGTATAATGGGCTGCCTAGGTTATAAGTTCCTCCACATTAGAGATCTTTAAGTAGAGTCTGGACAATCTCTTATCATATATATTGTTCTAAAGATTCTTTTTGGGTGCAAGTTAGGAAACATGGTCACCAAGGTCTCTTTAAACTCTAAATCCTATGATTCCATATCTTCAGTATATAGTCTACTTCAGAATCATACTCTCCCATGTTCTCCTTAGAGCCCAGCCCCAACGTTATAATATCTAAGGTTTATTTGTGGGGTTCATGTCATATCACATCCTTCTAATTTTTATGAAATATGAAAGCCAAATTCAATAAAACTCAGCCAACAAAGAAACATTAATTGCAGTTAGTGTGTTTAAGGCACTGTGTTAGGAACTGGGGACACAAAAACATGGGAGTTTATGTTTTCCTGGAGTATAACCCGTGGCTAAACTAAATGGTTTGGAAAAATTAACTGTCTCATTAAAATTAACTTCTGGTTAAGATGGCAATGTGAAAGAGCAAACAGGGCCCAGCTTTCTCAAAGACATTCCAGCAAGTTCTAAAATTCACCAGAAGGAATAATGATGAATAAAAATGGTTATAAGCTTTACAATCCAGTCCAGGACTGAACAAGAAGAATTTCAGAAACCTGTTGGTATTTTGAATACACAAGCCAGGGAAATAGAAGTCACAGCACTTGGGCAATAGAGTCATACCAGGATATAGGACAAGCATGTTACCCAGGCAGATTAGTACCCAGGCAACAGAATGTCCATGTGTCCCACACTATAGCCATAGCAGGAGACAGGGCAATCATAGCACGATAACAACATAACCACTGAGGGTCATACAGGGGATCTAAGACCGATGCAGAAGACTATGTCCAGTTGGAGCCTGTCAGGGTCACAGGAAAAGAGAGAGTCAACTCTTGGTTGGGGACCATGCAAGGAGAGGAATCTAGAGATGAGATCAAGATAAAGACTTGAGTGAAACCACCGGGAGACGGAGCCAGAAACAAGGAATTACTGCAGAGGATTGAACTTTGTCCTAGACATCACATCCAGAACAACAGAAGTGGTAGTATCTAGACTATAGAGAGAACAGGATAAAGTAAAACCTGATCAGTCCATTCAACAGTATGAGAGGAAGGGGCAGCTAGGTGGCACAGCAGATAAAGCACTGGCCCTGAAGTCAGGAGGAGCTGAGTTCAAATCCGGCCTCAGATCAAACACTTGACACTTACTAACTGTGTGACCCTGGGCAAGTCACTTAACCCCAGTTGCCTAAGGGAAAAAAAAAACAAAACAAAGGGGAAGCACCCGTTATACCAAGCACAAAATCTCAATCCAGATACTGAAGCTAGAGATATGAGTAAATAGAAGAAAACACTAATATGGTGTATGTGTGAACTTCAGAGTCTAGCCAGCACTGGTCTTTTCTTCAGAAATGCTTGGAAGCCCTCCATTTTCTTAATGTTCCATTTTTGTCTTGATTTTGCTCAGTTTTGTAGGGTAAGTTATTCTCGACTGTAAGCATTTTGGAATTTTCTATTTTAAGATTTTCTTCTTCATTGTAGCTCAATATGTGATCCCAAATGTGGTTGCTTGGTACTTTGTATTCAAATAGCAAATACTATGGTTTGAGAGAAATATAAGTACATTCAGAAGAAGAAGAAGAAAAAGCTCCTTAACAATTTGGCGACAAGGACTGTAAGAACTGCTGAAAGAAATAAAGTAATAACCAAAAAATGAATACCAGATGGAAAACCTTACCCGAGTAGTAAACGCCATGAAAAACAGAATGGACCAATCAGAACTCAATAACTCCATGAGACAATAGGAAATACTAGAACAGATGATAAAGATTGAAAAATTAGAAGAAAGTACAAAGTATCTACTATCAAAAACAACTGACCTGGAAAATAAGACAAAGAAATAGAATTTAAGAATCATTAGATTCCCAGAAAACCATCATTAAAAAGCCTGGATATCCTATTACAAGAAATCATTTTAAAAAATCTGACCAAATGTATTACATCCACACACACACACGCATGTGTGCGCACACACAAATATATATAATATATATATCACTCATTACATATGTATGTATGCATATATATATCTACATATACAAATATTTAAAGCATTCTGAAATAAAATGTTCAAATGCCAATGAGCCACAGTCAAAATGAGACAGGACTTTGCTTTGACTAAGGAGAAAAGGAAAGAAAATCTTGAAACACAATATTACAAAAGGCAAAAGAAAAATGTTTGTAACCCAGAATAATATACTATACAAAGCTGAGTATAATCTTCTGGGTTAAAAAAAATGGACCTTTAAAACATTTTGAATTTCAAGCATTCCTTAAAAAAAGACCAGAGTCGTATAGAACTTGGAAGTATAAACAAAGGAAGCAAGAGAGTCCTAGAAAAGTAGTATTTGGGCAAAGGTGAGGGACTAACTGATGATGCACATAATAACTGGGCAGAAGAGATGTATCCTTTTAGAATCCCACTAGTTTTTAGAGTTATGGAGGGAGTTAGAAAAGGAAAACACAAGGCTAGGAGGGAAAGGCTGGTTCCATATCTTTTTAAGACAGAAAAGAAAAGAGAAAGGGAAAGAGATACCAGGAAAGAAGTGAGTTGGAAGGGAAAGGATTTCACTGTTTCTTATAAATAATATGCATGAGAAGAAAAGAACACAAGCTTAAAGGACATTTGAAGGGGATGGACATTTCATGAACCTCACTCTTAATTAAATTGGGCACAGAAGGGTTGAACACCAAAACAAAAATATCTGGTATAGAAATTCATTCCATCCCATGAGGAAACAGATTAAAACAAGGAGATGAGAGGGGGGGATTAAGAAAGAGGATAGAGTTGGGAAGGGAAGTAGTTACAAGCAAAACAACTATTAACCTCAGAGGATCACAAGTGAGTGACAAAAAGGAGAGAAATATAACAAAGAGCAATTGGGGTGAAGTGAAAAGGGGAAAATGGAGTGGAAATAGAAATAGACCACTTCAGTTACAGCTTGCTAGATTTGATGAATTCCTTATCTTTTTTCTACTTTTTCTTTAAAGTTAGGAGCAAGAGTAAAGAGAGGAAAAGATTTAAGCAGATATGATAGAGAATAATAATTGAATGGGAGAAATTCACTCAAAACAGAGGTTAATAGAATGGATTAGAAAGTGGAATCCAATAATTATTGTTTATAAGAATTATACTTTTTAAAAAGATACACAGAATTAAAATGAGGGCATATCATGCCTCAAGTGATTAAATCATGAGATGAGTCAAGGCAACAGTAAAAGACAGAGATGATTAAAAGAGATAATCAGGGAAACAACATTATGCAAAAAGGCACTATAAACATATCAACATATAACACATATGTAATGAATAGTATAATGTCTAAGTACTTAAGGAAAATAAAAACTAATCAAATTGCAGGAAGAGACAGTGAAAGTATCATTTGGAAACCTCAATTAGTCCCTTTATGATCTAGACAAAGCATACAAAAATAAAAACAAGAAAGAAGTTAAAGACTTGAACAGAACTTTAGAAGTATGTAATAAATCTTTTGTAATTACTGGATGGGAACCAAAAGGAGTTTACATATATCTTAACTGTATGTATTGAAACTTTCAAGAAGACTAATTTAATCTTAAAGAACTGTTGGATCAAAAAACAAATCATAGAAATAATAGTAAATTTCATCAAAGAAAGTGAAAAGAGGGGCAGCTAGGTGATGCAGTGCATAGAGCACCAGCCCTGGAGTCAGGAGGACCTGAGTTCAAATCTGGCCTTAGATACTTACTAGCTGTGCGACCCTGGGCAAGTCACTTGACCCCATTGCCTAGCAAAAAATAAAAATAAAAAAAGAAAGTAAAAACAATGAGATAGCATATTAAAACTTTTGAGATATATCCAACATTTGAGATAGTCCTTAGGGGGAAATGTATATCTCTAAACAATTTTATCAATAGAAGAGAGAAAAAACAGATAAATAAATTGGGTATATAACTAAAATAATTTTAAAAAAATAACCCCAACTAAATACAAAAATAGAAATTCTGAAAATTAGACAAGATGAACAAAACTGAAAACAATATACAACCATTGATTTAATAAATGAAACAAGAAATATTTTTAATATTTTCTTTTTAAAATTCTGAACTTAAGTAATTAAATAAGCATTTCCATAACATAGTAGAATAGGGAAAAAGAAGATGGTTGCACATGAAACTGCAAATCTGTTATGTACAACTTACTATTCCTTTTAAATATATATTAAAGCTATCATATAACTTTCTTTTTTTCCCTTTTTTTCTTCCTTCCCCCCAACTCTGCCCTATAGATGGCTGCCATTAGACAGAAATTGTGTATCTACACACAAACACATACACATACACACATGTAAAATCATTCTACAATATTTCCATTTATCAATTCTTTCTCTGAATGCAGATAGTATCTTCCTTCATAGGTCCTTTGTGGTTAATTTGGGTATTTATAATAGTCAAAATGACTATTAGTCATTCAAAGTTGTTCTTAAAACAATATTGCTATTACTGTATACAACATTCTCTTGGTTCTGTTTGTTTCACTCTTAATTATTTTGTGCAAGTCTATCCATGTTTTTTCAAAGTTCACTGAGCTCATTATTTCTTATAGCACAGTAGTATTTCATCACAATCATATACCATAACTTGTTCAGCCATTCCCCAATTCTCAGGCATCCCTGCAATTTCCATTTCTTTGCCACCACAAAGAGAGCCGCTATAAATCTTTTAGAAAATACAGGTTCTTTTCCTTTATCCCTAATCATCTTTGGAAACAGATCTAGCAGTGGTATTACTGGGATATAGGTAGTTTAATAATTCTTTGGGCATAATTCAGATCCTTCTCCAAAATGGGTTGGATTATTTCACACATTATTTTTAATTGGATACCCAATTCATTTATCTGCTCTTTCTCTATTTTATTGATGTAAGCATTTAGAGATAAACATTTTTAGAAAAATGTATAAAATAGACAATTTGACAAATTAATTTAAAAAGACAGAAAGACAGAGACAGAGATAGCGAAACAGAGGAAAAGAGAGGGAGAAAACCTACTTGCCAACATCAAAAATGAAAAATGAGAATTCACAACAGATGAAGAAAAAATTATTAGACATGACTTTGCCCATTCTATAAAACTGATACCTTCAGTGAAATAGTTAAATATTTACCAAAATGTAAACCATACAGATTAACAGAATAAGAATTAGAGAATTTGAATTACCCAATCTCAGGGGGAAAAAATTGAGCAAGTCATAAAGTAATTCCTAAAAGGAAAAAAAATTCCTTGGACCAGATAGATTTATAAATGAATTACATCAAACATTTAAATAACATGTAACTCAAATTTTCACGAATTATTTACATAGATGGGTGAGGGGGAAAATCACATTTCACCAAACTCCTTTCATGAAACAAATATGGTCCTAATATTCAAACCAGAGAGACATAAGTTGGGTGGCGGGACAATAGAGCACTATCTGTAATGAATATTGATGAAAAAAATTAATATAATATTAGCCCAAAAAGGTAGAACAGCATATTAAAAAGATTATACGCTATCACCAGACTGGATTTATACTAGGAATGCAGGGTTGGTTCAATATTAGGAAAACAATAACCATTATAAGCTATATTAATCACTAAAAAAACCCAACACATAAAAATATCTATAGGCACAGAAAAAGATTTTGATAAAATAAAATAGCCATTTTTTTCTTTTCTTAAAAAACTAGAAATCAGGGGCAGGTAGGTGGTGCAGCGGATAGAGCACCAGCCCTGGATTCAGGAGGACCTGAGTTCAAATCCGGCCTCAGGCACATAACACTTACTAGCTGTGTGACCCTGGGCAAGTCACTTAACCCCAATGCCTAGCCCCCCTCCCAAAAAAATCTAGAAATCATAGTAATAAATGTAACATTACTTAATATGGTAAATAGTATTTGTCTAAAACCATGAAATAACATGATTCGTAAGAGAGAAATGTTAGAAGCCTTTCAAATAAGAACAGGGTTCAAAGCAAGGATATCCATTGTCACCAGTATTATTAGATTGGAAGGGCAAGAGATAATTTGGAACAGAAAATTTAAAGAATGAATGTTAAAAAATAAAAGTTGATTGTTGGCTAAAGAGGAAAAAAGTAGAAAACTTGACCAAAAGCACAGATTTAATACTTAAGATACAGAAGTAACTGATCATAACAGTATATTTAAAAAAAAAAAAAAAAAAAAAAAAAACTAAGATACCAGCTACTGACCTAAGGACTTACAAAAACTTCTCGGAAAATTAGAAAACAGTATGGGAAAAACTAGACTTGGACCAACATCTCACATGACATAACATAACAAGCTCCAAATAGACAACAAAAAAGGTCATATCATAAACAAGTAAAAGGAGCAAGGAAGGAGATACCTTTCACAACTATGGATAATAGAAGTGGCCTTGACCAAAGGAGGGATAGAGAGGATTACAGTAGATGAACACCATTTTCTGTAGGCAGTCTTTGCATGACCCCACAGTTGTTAGAGACTTCCTCTCCAAAGGTACCTTCTATCTACTCTGCTGTTGGTGGTGGTCATGTTGTTCAGTCTTGTCCGACTCTTCATGACCCCATTGGGGGTTTTCTTGGCAAAGATACTAGAGTGGTTTGACATTTCCTTCTCCAGCTCATTTGACAGATAAGGAAACTGAGGCAAACAGGGTTAAGTGACTAGCCCAGAGTCACACAGCTAGTAAGTGTCTGAGGTCAGATGTGAACTCAGGAAGATGAGGTTTCCTGACTCCAGGCCTGACACTCTATCCACTGAGCCAATACTCTATTCACCATGCCACGTAGCTGTCCCTATCTAGTTTGCGTGTAGCTCATATTATTTATGTTGTTTCCCTCATTTGAATGTAAGTTCCTTGAGGGCAGGGACTGTTTTTCCCTTTTTTTATGTCTTTAGCACTTAATACAGTACCTGGCTTATCATAAGCATTTAACAAATGCTTATTATTGATTGATAAAATGAACAATTTTTATTACATACAATTGAAAAGCATCTGCAGCAACAAGAATAATGAAATTATGATTAGAACTAAAACAATTAACTGAAAAAATATTTGCAGTAAATTTCTCTGAAAAAATTTTAACATATAGGACATACAGGAAATGTATATAAATATACGAGAACAAGAGATACTTTCTAATAGATAAATAATCAAAGGACACAGGTAATTCTCAGAAGGACAATTTGATGAACAATAATACAAAAAATTAATAAAAGAGTGATGCAAAAAACTGATGTTCTTTTTCATACTCATCAGATTGACAAAGATGATAAAAATTGAAATCGCAATTGCTGAAGAGTTATGAGAAGAAAAAGGCACAATGAAGTATTATCGGTAGAGCTGTGCTATTTCTAACCAATCTAGAAAACAATTTGGAATTAAATACAAAAAATTCACTAAACTATATCTGTCGTTTGACTCATCTATAACACTATCATGTTTACACTCATAGAAAGTCAAAGACAGAGGAAAAGGACCAACACATACCAATATATTCATTACAGCACTTTTTGCTATGGTAAAGAATTGGAAACAAAGTGTGTACCCATCAGTTGGGGAACTGCTAAACAAATATAATGAAATATTTTCCTGTAGTAATAGATTATAAAAGAGACAGAACCAGAGAATCTAGGAAAATTTTCACGAACTGATCAGGAGAACCAGGAAACAATTTCAATATTGACTACAACACGTATAAGACAATAGGTTTGAAATACTTCAGAATTCTGATCGACATACTGACCAATCGCAACACCAAAAGACTGATAATGAATTACGGTAGAGAATCACTTTTTGGAGAAGTAATGGACTGTAAGTGTAGAATGAGACGTGTTTTCAGATGTGAGTAATGTAACTCAAATATACTTTGCTTAACTATACTTACATGCTATAAGGGAGGGTTTTTGTCTAGAGACGAATATTTTAGGGAAAAGTGAAGACTCATTGATAGTGCTGCACATGAAAAGTAAGAAAAGAGTGTCTGTGAAATATTTTTTAAAAACATACCAAAGAAAGCATAAAGAAGTTCAGATGGAGTCACAGAGAAGTGTGATAGAGTTGGTACTATTCTTTTAAGTACATTGTTGTTCAGTTGTTTAAGTCGTGTCCAATTCTTCATGACCTCATTTGGGGTTTTCTTGGCAAAGATACTGGAGTGCTTTGCCATTTCCTTCTCCAATTCATTTCACAGATGAGGAACTGAGGCAAATGGGGTTAAGTGACTTGCCCAGGGTTGCACAGCTAGTAAGTGTCTGAGGCCAGATTTGAACCCATGAAGGTGAGTCTTTCTGACATCAGGCCTGGGGCTCTATCCACTGCCCCCTAGCTGCCCCTTTTGGGTGTATTTTGTTGTTGATGTTTTTTAAAGCTGTGTTTGATAGATTCCCAGTTTCATATGCAATCCTCTTTCTCTGTCCTTTGTATATGGAAATACTCATATTTGTTGATGACTGTCAAGTTCATAATTTAAAAATTACAAAGAAATTTTTAAAAGGAGAAATAGAACATTTATATTTATATGTATATATATATATATATATATTTATATATAAACCAAATTTTATTAACCCAACCTCTGTTTCCTGAATCTACCATTTATCAAAACTTTTTGTTTTTACATTTGAGGGTTACCTCTTCTATGGGTACTTGGCATATCTCCACAGATTATTACATTAAACAGAATCTGAAGAGTAAGCTTTTTAAAGGGTTTTTATCTTTGCCAAATTCTGATAGGCAATGATAGAACAAGGTTAGGGAATAGCCAGTGATCCACTGAGTAATATGACATAGGCAGGTTGAAGCCAGATTAAGGAGGGTCATGAATAAACAAATGAAAAACATTTATTAATTGCTCACTGTGTGCAAAGCACTGTGCTTCATTCTGGTGATACAAATGAAAAGCCAAGCTAAGGAATTTGAACTTTATCCAAAAGGCAATAGGGAGCCACTGAGGTTTTTAAATTAGTGGAGTGACATGGCCTAATTATTCCCATTCCTATTTGTTTAAATTCATGAGATTGCACACTATAATGTAGTCTCTGAAACTAATAATTTACTAAGTGATCTCCTACTAGGCTTAATGAGTTAATGCAATTTTCAAAAATGCCCAATGTACTCCCAGTGGATTGTATAACCACAGGGAGAAATCGAACTCATCAGTCTTTGGAGGAGCTGAAAGCACTTCTCAGGCATTATTCTCTGTAACTTATTTGATAAAATCTCCTCAGAGATGCTGTCACTTTGCCAAGGTCACCGTCTTCTCTGACCAGTACTGAACATGAAGGAGTAGAGGAAGAAAAACAGGGAGAGAGAGGGACCCACATTAATACAAAAAGAGTTTTCCTGAATAATAATGACTAACATTTATATAATTATTTCAGTGTTACAAACATAACCTGATGAAGATGAATTATAATAGTAGCTGTGAACATTTAACAATGACTTGGATCATTGTTTGCTGTGGAAATGGTATGATTTTTTAAAAGCCTTTAATAAAATTTAGTAGACTTTTTTTTAATTTAGCGTTTATAGTTTTCAAATGTAGAATTCTCCTTTAGTCATTCATATGCTTCTCTGAGTTTAAATTCCTTATGGGGAAAGGTTAAAAAAAAAAAAGAAGAAAAGATTTCCCTTCTCCTCCTGAGTTAGTAATTCCACATAAGTTTACATAGCTCAGATGTTAGTTGGAGATCTATTAAACTTCTTCTTTGGTAAACTAGCCAGTGAAGCTTTATTTGCCTTGAGAGATATCTTCATCTTAGTTTAGCATCCTTGAAAATTGGACAAGTTGTACTCTGGTGGTTTGCCACCCTTTGATAGAGACTTATCTGCTTTGAACTTCAGTAACCGCCCCTGAAAGAAAGATGAAAATCCCCTTAACAAGCAAGCATTCACTTTGTAAATGTGCAGATTTCCCAAGCTTGAAAGACTTAGTTTTGAAAGCTGGAGCCTTGCAGGCCAAACAAAGAAAGAATGTGTCCTCGCTCAAGTGGTTACAATGGATTGGAACCTTGAGAAGCAACTTCGTTGGGGACAGTCAAGCAAATTGAAAAAGCTGCTCTTCCTCAGACAACAATCACAGATTTCTCTCCCATAGTGGTACTTATACGTGTTGCCAACCCAATTAAGATTGCATGGGGAGAAGATTATTATTCCTTATAGCAATTTTACTTTTCATTCACTTGTAAATGCTGTGAGAAAGCTTCTCCCAACTACTTTCCCATCCTCCTGGAAATGATGGCACTTGTCTGAGAGCCACAAACATCAACTTATCAATGTAAGTCATGTTGTTTATGGGTCTTGGAAAACAAATGTTTCCAAAATCAGAGCCAATTAGTCCTTGGCATTAAAATACAAGATTATTTATCCTCATAGGACTTGCCTACAAATGGGAAGTCAGTTGGAGGAAGAATAAAGTCTTGCCTACAATTCCCAGGAGACTACCGACCTGATCAAACTGAATTCTAGAAACCACCAAGGTCTATCTGAAGTAGGGGAGGTATTAAGTCAGACTGGTTAATCAGTGCTCATTAAACAAAAGAAATGATCTGCACAAGAGTTTGATTACCTCTGAATAGCAGAAAAGGTCTGTTCCCACAGTGACAGGCCTTCAAAGCAGAGTTTCCAGGGGTGTCAAGACATTATTTCCTTCTGGGATTCTTGCAGACCACAGACCTCTCTCCCACCTTCACTAGACTCCTATTGTCTCAGCACTTCTCAATTTAGCTAATGATTCTCTCTCTCTGTCTCTGTCTCTCTCTGTCTCTCTGTCTCTGTCTCTCTGTCTCTCTCTACCTCTCTCTCTCTGTCTCTGTCTCTCTCTGTCTCTGTCTCTGTCTCTGTCTCTCTCTCCTCCTCCCCCTTCTCCCTCCCCCCCTTCCCCCCCATCTCTCTCCCTCTCTCTCTCTGTCTCTCTCTCTCTCTTCCTTTCTCCATCAAAAATGGTTAGTTTTTGTTCTCTAGCTACTTTGTTGGTTCCTTGAGAGCTAGAACAAATGTGTTGGGTTTTCTTTTTTTTACCCTCAAACCACCTAAAACAATGCTGGGTTTTCATTTTCCCTTTAATAATAGCAATAGCTAATTTTTACACAGTGCTTTAAGATTTACAAAGTGCTTTAAATATATCATCTCCTTTCATTTTCACAAAACTGCCAAGTAGATCATAGGATCATAGATTTAAACACAGGGGAGATTTTCATCTAACCTTCTCATTTTACAGATGAGGAAAGTCAGTAAGTTGTCTAAAGTTGGTTGTTCTCAAGACCCCAAGGCCAGCACTTTATATTGTGCTGCCTAAAAGTGTTATTTTGTTGTTTGGTCATTTCAGTCCTGTCTGACTCTTCATGACCCCATTTGGGTTTTCTTGGCAAAGATACTGGAGTGATTTGCCATTTCTTTCTCCAGCTCATATTACAGATGAGGAAAATGAGGCAAACAAGGTTAAGTGATTTGTCCAGGGTCACAACAGCTAGTAAGTATCTGAAGTAGTATTTGAACTCAGTATTTGAATTTCCTGATTTCTAGTCAGGCAGTCTAACCACTTCACCACCTAGCTGCCCTAAAAGTTCTGTTTGTGTCCCATTTTACACTTGAGGAAATTCAAACTGAATGGTTAAGTGATTGTCCAGGGACATGCAACTAAGGTTGCTTGAGGCAAGATTAGAACTCAGATCTACCTGCCACCAGACCCATTCTTGCCTTGTAGCCTTTCCTCATCTTATTTTCCCCTGCCTAGAAGACTTGTCCTACTCCTTTCCACTATTCCTTCTCTACAAACAGCTGGGCCTGGAGTCAGGAAGAGTTGAGTTCAAATCTGTCCTCAGACACTAGCAATATGAACCTGGGCAAGTCATTTAACCAATTTGCCTCAGTTTACTCAACTATACAATGAGGATAATAATAGTACCTAGTTGTTGTGAAGATCAAATGAAATAACATTTGTAAAATGCTCAACCAAGTGCCTAGTACATGATAGGCATCCAAATAAATGCTTATTCCCTTCCACTTACCCAGGTTGGATCCTTTCTTCCAGGCCTAGCTTCTTACAGCACCTCCTCTGTTTGCCCCCATCCAGACATTTCCTCTATTTCTTGCCTCTGATAGTAGCTGTTATCTGGAGATCTTATTAGCCAAACATCACGTCCTACCTATAACTGTTATCTCTTCATGAATATGTTCTGTCTCCTCCATTAGATAGTAACTCCTGGAAGATAAGAATGGCATCTTACTCATCTTTATGAATTATCTTCCACGTTTAATTTGCTAAAATGATCAAAGATTGAGAACTAGAAGAAACCTTAAAAATCCAACTCCCTCATTTTTTAAATTAAGAAATCAAAATCCAAGAGAGATAAAGGGACTTTTTGAAAGTCAAAGAGCTAGCAAGTAACAAAACTGGGATCTGAATCCATGTCCTTTGACTCTAAATCTAGCATTTGTTCCATTACGTCTACTTTGACTATTTAAATAGTGGTAATGGGGCAGCTAGGTGGTGCAGTGGATAGAGGCACCTGAAGTCAGGAGGACCTGAGTTCAAATCTGGCCTCAGACACCTGATGCTTACTAGCTACGTGACCCTGGACAAGTCACTTAACCTTGTTTGCTCATAAAATAAATAAATAAATAGTGGTGGTGGCGGCTATGATGATTATTATGATGATGATGATGATGTCACCTGATCTTCATCGTGTTCCTGCCTCCTAAGCTCTGGCTACCACTTTTTTCCCTTGGCTTCCTGACTGGCTCTAGCTGAGCCTCATTTGGCAAGGTTATTCTGACCATCAGGAATATCCCATCTCTCATTTCTCTTCTCATATTCTCCAAGGTTTTGAAGTTTACAGAGAAATGATCTACACGGAATTAACTACACATTCTCTCTTCTTTTACTCCACTCTGTTAAAGAGATGACCTTTCTCCAATTGGCAAAGTCCAATCCTTCTAAATGTGCCCTTGATTACCTTCTATGTAGATTACCCCCACAATCATCCTTCTTCTCACTCTACTTTTTATTCTCTCCCCAGTTCTTTCTCTGATGCCTAAAAACATGCCCACTCTCTTCCATCCTTAAAAAAATCTTCATTAAACCCTACAATATTCTTTCTCGGCCATCCTTTATTTCCCCTTGCTTTCTCCACCAGGGGAGAGGTGGGGTGGCATAGAAGAAAACTATTATCATTGATTCCAATTTCTTTCCTCTCTTTTAAATTTCAATCCTTTGAAATCTGGCTTCCAATCTCATCATTTGATTGAAACTACTGTCTCCAAAGTTAACAATGACCTTTTAATGAACAAATCTGATCTTTTCTTAAATCTTTTACTTCTTCACCTCTCTGCAGCATTTGACACAGCTTATCACCATCTCCTCCTTTCTAGTCTCTCTTCTCTGGGATTAAGTGAAACTCCGTTCTCTGTGTTCTCCTACCTGACTGTTCTCTTTGTTGGTCATACATATCATGCCACCTGGGTGTCCTTCATGATCTATCCTGGGTCCTCTTCTCATTTCTCTATGCTCTCTCATTTGATGACTTCATTGTCTCCCATGAATTGGCAGCAGCAGCAGCAGCATCTGGAGCATCTCTATCCTGATGACACCAGATCTAGATATCTAGACTTAGTCTCTCTCCTGAGCTCCATTCTTACATCATGAACTGCTAATTGGACATTTTGAACTAGATGTTCTGAAAGCATCTCAAAATCAAAAGAGATTTCATTATCTTTCCCCTAAAACCCACACTTTTCCAACATCCTATTTCTGTTGAGGGAATTGCCATCCTTCTAGTCACCCTGATTTACAAAGTCTCACCCATAGCTCCTCACTTTCTCTCACTGTCCCCCATCTAATCGGTTGTCAATCTTGTCCTTTCTACCTTTTCCACTCATACAGCCACTACCCTAGTTCAAGTCCCCATCACCTCCCAACTGAATTATTGCAATAGCTTCCTAATTGATCTCTCTATCTCCAATCTATCCTCCACTCAGCTGCCAAAATGATTTTGCTAAAATGCATAGGTGCAGTGGATAGAACACCAGGTCTGGAGTAAGGAAGACTCATCTTTGTGAATTCATATCTGGTGTCAGACACTTACTAGCTGTGTGACCCTGAGCAAGTCACTTAACGCTGTTTGCCTCAGTTTCCTCATCTGTAAAACCCCAAATGGGCTCACAAAGAGTTGAACACAACTGGAACAACTGAATAACAACAACTTCATATTTGACTATACCATGCCCCTTACTCAAAAAATTCCAACTACTTTCTATTGTTTCTAGGATCAAATATAAACCCTTCTATATGATACTTAAAGCTCTTTACAACCCAGCCCTCACTCTATCTTTCCAGACTTGTTATACATTCTTCCTTTTCACAAACTCAGAGGTCCAATCAGACTGGCCTTCTTAAGGTTCCTCACATATGCCATTCCATCTCCTATCCATATGCCTTTACACTGGCTATACTCCATATCTGTAATTTGGCTTTTTAAATCCAAACTTCATAGCACTTGAAGACCTGGAGGGCCTCAAGGTTGCAGGTTCCCTACTCCTATGCTAGAGCCTCCCCTCCCAAACACACACACACACACACACACACACACACACACACACACACACATACATATATATGCATATATATAATGTACATTTTGTCTCTCCTGATAGAATGTGAGCAGCTTGAAGGTAGGTACTATTTTACTTTTTGTCATTATAACCCCAGGACAGAGCAGAGTGCTTGGTAGGCACTTAATAAATAAATTGTTTGGTTGATTGAATGATTCACTTACAGCTAGGAGTTGCAACCTTAGTAGATAAATTCCCTACAGATTCTAAAATCCATGAAGATGGTCAAAGGACAATTCTTTTAATATGCATAACCAGGTTTCCTCCTTTATTTTTCTACCAAAAACATAAATCCAAGTTGTTCTCCCTCAGTTGAATTTTGCTATGAGCAGATGCAAATCCTGACGCAAAGTTACTGCACTCTCTCAGAAAGGAAAATTGTCTTTAGTGGTCAGAAGTTGTGGCCATGAGGGTGGAACCTACTAGAGGAATTTCCCTTCATCGGAACATCTGGATTAAAGATTCCATTCCCTTCGAACTTTCCTAACTCAGTGGTAAGCTCCTTGTCTTGTTATAGTCACCTAGCACTCTGTTCAGTCAATTTCTAGATTGTTGTGTTCAGGGTTATTTCATTAAATATGATGGCCAAGTTGTTCCCACAAAGGCTCATTTGTAGATGGCTGATCATCATAACAGCTTGCATCTACATAGTGC
This sequence comes from Vombatus ursinus, assembly GCF_900497805.2. NCBI lineage: Eukaryota > Metazoa > Chordata > Mammalia > Diprotodontia > Vombatidae > Vombatus > Vombatus ursinus. The sequence goes on along the minus strand of NW_020954552.1, from coordinate 14,945,710 downwards.
TTTAAGACTAAGCAGAGGACAGTGAGGTTGGCATGAGGTGAATTTTATGTTCCTTTTCTGTGTGCCTGAAAAGACTCCTCCTTTCATCCTTCTTTGTGCTGTGCTTTTTCTCTGGGGGCTGATTTAGAATGGTCTGAATTTGTTCTGTGACCTGTTCATGAAGCATGTTTGCTTAGTTAGAAATGAGCTGGTTCTTTGGTGACCTGCCACATGCTTCAGTCTTTCCCTTGTTTCTTTGCCCTGTTCCATTTGAAATCCCATCCATTCCACAGTGAACTCAATTGTTTATATAAAAAGGTAAGAGCTTACTTTTTATTTTGCTGGGAAAATGAAATCACCTTTGTTTTTTGACAATGAAATGTTTTGACGCTATTTTTCTTTTGCATGTTCCTTAGGATTTCTTTTCTTAAACTATGATGGACTGAATGTGAATTTAAACATTGAAACAGCCTAAATGTCTATGCCTAGGGGAATAGAGGATTTTTCAATATTATTTTAGTGATCTGCCCTCATTTTTGTTAGTTGGTAAAATGTTAAATATGAACTACAAATGAGAAGATCTTATACCACATATAGTCCCTCATGACGCTCTGAGGAAATCTTGAATGAGAAATAAAGATGGTCTCCTTCTGCTGAAATGGGCCTGAATGCCAATGAAGGGACGAGGGGCCAAGCCTTGGCCAGACTGCCAAAGAGGACAGGCTGGTCCCTAATGATGTGGGATGAAGCTCCTGGGGCAAAGATGATTCCAGCACCCAGAGGAGCCCCATAGTTCCCTATACACTGACATGAAAATAGAAAAAGTTTCAAAGAACCCAAGGTTCTTGTTCTCAGTGAAATGAAAAGGAGCAGTTCTGGGACTCTTCTTCAGTTTCTTCAGTATTTCTTTTTTTTAAATCAAAAGGGTAATTACTAAGTGAGCACTAAGTGACTGACTTTCCTTATCTAATGCCCTCCTTCCCTCCCTTCTTCCATATCACCCCCCCCAAAAAAAAAGTTATCTTAGCTACTTGGGATATACAGCTTTTCTTTAATATCTGCATTTATTCACTCAACAATTATTTATATATCCTAGGCTATGACTACACATACAAAGAAAAATGGAAAACTTCAGCAATTATCCAGAGGAGTGAAGTATCCAAATCTTTTCAGAAAGATAATAGCTAGCATTTACATAACATTTTAAGGGTTTGACAGACATTTTACAAATATTATCTCATTTAACCCTTGTAGCAATCCTGGGAGGTAGATTCTATTATTATCTCCACTTTACAGGCAAGAAAACTGAGGAAGACAGAGGTTCAGTGACTTGCTGAGGGTCACAGAACTGGTAAGTCTCTGAAGGCCACATTTGAACTCAGATCTGACTGTAGTCCAGAGTCCCATCTAGCTGCCTCAAGCATATGCTTGTTTTTGCCTGAGTTGATCTGGGCCCTAAATTATCTCAAATCAGAATGATCCAGTACAATCATTCAAGCAAATTGTGTAGTGATCTGGAGAGATCTTTAAGATGGCCAACTTAAATGGTTTGTGCAGTCATCCAAATATTTGATTTTAGTCCCATGGTTCTGAAGTTATTTAATAAGCCACTTTCATATACATACATATACACATACATACATATACCACATACATAGTTACATACATACAACCACATACACACACACACACACATACACACACACACACATATATATATGTGAATAGATATATATGAAGAGATATGCAGAGTTTCCTGGCATCATTTGCTAAAGACAAGAAGTCATGGACCAAACTCTTTTGTATTTCATTCTGGAATAGCAATCAATTAACATACCTCTCTTAAGTGCTAGGCACTGCCATTACAAAGAAAAAAATGAAATTATCCCTGCCCTCAGGCAGCTGACACTCTAGCAAGGAGTGATAACTTATATCACCTTATAGGTTTATGCAAAAAAAGACTCAACAAGGGGATGAAGAGAGGTATTGACAATTGGTAGAGTGGACAATTAGGAAAAGCTTCACACAGAAAATGGAAGTAAAGCTGAACCTTAAAAAAAGATGACAGGTTCCAGTCACCCCTAGGTGGAAGTGTGCATGCCAGACATGGGTCCAGACAGAAGATAGCATGCCATGGGTGAGGAACACTAAGAAGGTTTGTTTAGATATTGTTTGTTGTTCATCCTTTGTTCTCAAAGGGGACCAATGACATCACCAGGGTGACGTCTTCACTTGTGTGTGAGCTGGATTTGAATGAGGCAGAACTGCACAAAGTCATCAGCCTCACTCTCTCCTCCAGTCACTGGAGTCCAGTGGCAAGACAAAGGTCAAGACAACTGGTGATGGCCCAGGCTACAGTGGGTGGCCAGCACTAGGCAGTACAGTTAGGGAGCAATGAGTAATGGGACTGAAAGATAAGTTGGTGCTGCATTAAAGTTAAAGGCTTTAAAGGTCAAACAAGAGTTTCTATTTGATCCTAGAGGTAATAGAGAGCCACTGGGGTTTACTGAATAGATGTATGACGAGGAGTTTAACTTTAGGAATATCACTTTGACAGCTGTGTGTGGAAGATGAATTGGATTGGGTAGACACTTGAACTGGGCGGGGGGGGGAGGGAGGGAGGCCAGCATGGCTCTATGAAGTAGAGAGAAAGGGACAAATTCGGGAAATGTGGTAGTGGACAGGATGTCAACTGATTGCTAAAACTTAGGTTGTGAACTTGGGTAACTGAGGATAGTGGTACAAGGAACAGAAATAGATAAGTTTGGAAGAGCAGTGGGCTTGAGGAAAGATGATGAATTCCTTTCAGATATATTGAGTCTGAGATGCCTTAAAGACTTCCAATTCAAAATGCCCAATAGGCACTTGGTGATGTGGGAATGGTGAGAGTATCAGGAGACTTATGGCTGGGTATATAGGTCTGGGAATCATCAGCAAGTCAGTAATTCAATCAACAGTAGTTACTGAGGTCACTGGGAGTATGACTTAATTCAGAACCTTGGGGTACACTCATAGTTAAAGTCAGTCATTTAGTCAGACAACAAACATCTATTAAATACCTACTATTTAACTGGCACTGTGCTGGGGAACAAATACAGGCAAAAGACAATCCCTGCTCCCAAGGAGTTAGAGGGCATGAAATGGATGGTGAATCACTCAAGAGATTTAGAAGGAGCAGTCCCATAGGTCTGAGGACCCAGAGAGAGAAATGTTACCAAATTCCAGAGAGGAAAAATGATGCAGGAGGAGAGGGTAAAAAGCAGTGTCAAATGCTTCGGAAAGATAAAGAAGTTCTAAGAAAAGATCATCAGATTTGGCCATTAAGAAATCTTTAATAACTTTGGAGAGAACTGTTTCAGTTGAGTGAGGAGGTTGGAGGCTAGAAATGGTTATTTTTGCTCATTGGAAATTAAACATCCATACAGAACTTAGATCCCAGGAACTTTTCTCCAACTTTATTCCTCCCTAGGCTGTAATCCAGACTTCCTGGAACTACCATGCCCAAGAAACTTCATATTGATGCTCTTACCCCAGTCCTGAAATCCACACATTGGAAATACCCTTCTGCCCATGGTACCCCTCCCTTTGAGTGAATGGCTCCTCCATTTACAGAGGATGCCTGGGTCAACCATATCTCATTCTTCTCCAGGCTCCACCTCCCAATCCCCAACTTTGTCTACCTTGCCCCAGCCTCAAAGAGCCTTTGCTCCTACTCTCCCACACACACTTAGCAACTTCAATTTATGGATTGACTTCTCCTATTAGAATGTAAGCTCCTTGAGGACAGACTTTCTTTTTGCTTGTATTTGTATTCCCCAGTGCTTACAATGTCTAGAACATAGTAATGACTTAATAAATGCTCATTATAGATTGCAATAGGTTGAGAAATGAGTGAGAAGAGAGACAGTAGAAGCAATGATGCTAAAGGTTTTTATTTTGCTAAGAGTCTGACTGAGAAAGAGAGGGTAAATATAGAACAAATATATCTTTAATATTTAAGGTTCCTTACTCTTTTTGAGGGATGGGGGGCACCTAGGTGATGCAGTAGAAAGAGTACTGAGCCTGAAGTGAGAAAGACTTCTCTTCCTGAGTTCAAATCTGGCCTCAGACACTTATTAGCTGTGGGACCCTGGGCAAATCACTTAACCCTGTTTGCCTCAGTTTCCTCATCCATAAAATGAGCTGAAGAATGAAATAGCGAACGACTCTAGTATCTTTACCAAGAAAACTTCAAATGGGATCGAGAAGAGTTGGACATGACTGAACAACAACAAAATTCTTTTTTTTTTCAATTTAGTATCTAAATAGCCCAAAAGCAACTGGTTAAACAAATAGAGTTCTGGACTTAAAATGAGGAAAAGCTTTATTCAAATCTTACTTTGGACATTTGCTCTCTCGGGAAAGGGTTCTCACAGCTCTGAATCTTTAGGCCTTTGATACTAGATGGCACATCCTTCTAAGAATTATTTACTATATAGGTTTGTATTTTCAGTAGGTGAAGAGAGTTCTCACACCAAAGAAGTAATTAACCAAGATACCGTGAAATTTACGAACACTCATTAAGTATGTATACATGATTCACAGTGAGATACAGAGAAAAGAGACCTAGGTTTGAAGTCAAAGGACCTGGATTGGCTTCCCAGCTCTCAACCTAACCACCATATAATCCTTAACGAGGCCCTTCCACTGTCTGATCTTCTGTCACCTCATCTTTAAAGTGAGGATTATATGATATCTAAGGTCCATGGATTGGACAAAATGCAACAAACTCTGTTAAACACTTACCTTGTACAAGGTATTATGCTACTTTCTGATTCTGATTCTTCACTAAGGTCCCATATTTCCTTGAATATTCAACCTTTCTGTGCCTCAGTTTCCTCAACTGTAAACTGAGATGGACTAGATAAAACCTTAGTTCTCTTCCATCTCTAAATCTATGATTTTTATGAATTTGTGATCCTCTTCCAATGCCAATGGATGAGGTGGAGATGACCTGAGTCCTGCAACACAGAGAAAGCTCCAAGTAATGATATTAATAATCATAATAGTTAGCATTTACATAGTGTTTTAAGGTTTACAAAGTACTTTATAAATACTATACCATTTTATCTTGACCATAACCTTGGGAAATAGGTACTATTATTATCCTCATTTTATAGGTGAGGACACTGAGGCACACAGAGAAGTTAAGTGACTTGCCCAGGGTCACCCAGTTAGTATGCCTTTGAGCTGGGATTTAAACTCAAGTCTTTTTAGCTCTAGGTCTGACAATCTGTCCTCTACTACACCTAACTGTCTAGTACACACGCCATTCAAGGAACAATCTAGCTAAGTTCGGGATAGTACATCACCACAGGATGGTTAATAAATAGATTACCAGGTGATAAATTCTTTCTAGTTACAGCAAATCATGAAGAGAGTCTCTACTGAGGATTTCTAGTGAGGTAGTGTAGCACAAAACATCACTTAACCTCTTTGTGCCTCAGTTTCCTCACCTGTAAAATGGGGAGAGAGAATGGACTGACCAGCCTCTAAGGTTCTTTCCAACTCCAAACCTACGCTCCTGAGAGGCATGGAAAGGTTGCTGTTTTCACCAGCTGAGGTAGTAGCTCCACCAATGAAATCGTGTTTCCTCATAACATTGAAATGCAAGTATGTTTACATGTATTATGTGAATGTGTGTTATGTACTTGAGTGTATTTGACAGCACTGCCTGTCTCATCCCAGACATATCTCTGCCAAGGAGAAGCCAGTCTTCTCTCTCAGATGGTTTCATAATCTCCAGGCAAAGCAGATGGTGCTTCTGAGAGAACAGCTTGTTTGCTGAATTACCATAGCTACACAGAAATCTTAAAAAAAGAAAAAAAAACAGACACGGAAAAGGAGTTGAGAGCTTCGTCTGAATAACGAAATACCTGATGTTTTCCCAGTGCCACATGCCACAGATAATGAAATGAAACACTCCCCAGCCCTTTATTGCCCCCTTTATGACAGACCTGACATCACTGAGCCACATGCCTTCCCTGCTCCAAGTGGCTTTGGATAATTTCTTAAAGGACACAAGCCATTGTTCGATGGACTCCCTGGCTATATACAGAAGACACCCCAGGGAAGCCCTCACTAACAGTAAACAATCCCGAGAGTAATTTGTGGTGACAAATGATTAATTGAATATTTATTTAAACTTTTTTTTTAAAAAACTGTTTAAACAGAAAAGAAAGCCAAGGGCTGACTGAGGCTTCTATTCGTTTCTTGTTTCCTAATGGAGTTCTTTTTTCATTGTTCCTTTAAAGCAGGAAGAAGGCTTACGGATTAATGAAAGCAGAGAGTTCTGAATAATTCTTATAAAACTTTGATAATTGTTATTCATTTAAACACATCATTTGACCATTTTGCTCTACCATTACACAGGCATGCTCATTTCAGACTTTTAATAGCTGCCAGATTGTGCCACATGCTTGGATCCTGCAGTGAAGTGGACAAACCACAAGTCTGTTTTCTGGGTCTGAAATACCACTGAGTTAAGCAAGATACAATGTCTCTCATTGTATCTGCAGGGCATTCAGTAGATCAGAAGTGACAAATGGAAGTGACTCCAGGCCTGGCCATAGGATACCACTGCAGGTAATAGTTTAATTAAATTTGTCTTCAATGGTGCAGTTCAGTGATGTCAAACTCAAATGAAAAAGGAGGCCATACATCAGGCTCCCGGTGGGACACAAGTTGACTTAGAAAATTCACATATTAACATTATCTATGTTTTAGTGTGGGCAGCTAGGTGGAACAGTGGATGGAGTACTGGACTTTGAGTCAAGGAGACTTCAGTTCAAATATGTCCTCAGAAACCAAATAGCTGTCACTTAACCCTGTTTGCCTCAGTTTCCTCATCTGTAAAATGAGCTGGAAAATGAAATGGCAAACTACTCAATATCTTTGCCGAGAAAACCCAAAACGGGGTTGTGAAGAGTCAGACACAACTCAACAACAACAAATGTTAAGTGTAATTTTATCTATTTTGTCAATTATTTCCAATTCTGACCCCACTCCATAGTGAAGTATGTCTGATACCTCTGGTGAAGTTGATTGGTAGATCATCTGTTTGCTCAAGTGTCTTACACTCACTTTCTGCAAACACCAAGAACCCCACCGGGAATGAGAGCCTAACCACAACTTTGCACATTTTCTCAAATGTATCCCGAGAAAAGCAAAGTCCCTCAAGGAGGATGAAATGAAAGGAACAATTTGCAGTGTAAACAGAGTGGACTAGAGCTTTGCTGTGGAAGAGAAGCCAAGTATTGTTTAGAGACAACCTGGGATCCTCCCCACCCCCAGCCAGTCCCTTTCCCTCTGGGTTGTTTCTGAGAACAAAGCAATTTGCCTGCTACTTGGAAACAAATTACCCCAGGGCTGAAAGTACTGGGCAAGCATTTATTTTACATAAGGGAGAAGAGAAAAAACCCTCAAAGCCCAGCATAGAAGGAAGGGAAGATGCCAGGTTTGGAATAACAATTGATTTTTTCCCCAAGAGTTCTTCAATCAAAGCACAGCCAGAAAGCAATTGGTAAAGCTGGGAAGCCAGCCTAGAGAATAGGTAATCTTTTTTCCCCTGTAACTCTAATTTGCCCAGACTTTGGTTTTAGAGAACAGAAATTTAAAACCATAGGATTGACGTCTGAAAGGGACGTTAATGGGTCATCTAGTCCCTATTCATTATTAACACATAAGGAAACTGAGTCCCCTGGAAGCTGAGTGACTTGCCAGATTCTCTGATACCCCTGTGCTTTTGACAAAACATCACAGATGCCACACCCCGCTCCCTTCCTCTTTAGCCATGACTCCCTCTCCAATCAATCCAGAAACATTTGCTGGTGCCTCCTGTGTGCACAGTACTATGCTAAACTCCATGAGCACAGGCAAAGAGATGAAAGAGTGTCCCTGCTCTCAAATTCCCATCTGGCTTAAATAGTAGATAGGAAGATGAGATGGAGAAGGGGAAAGATAACTAAAATGCAAATCAGCGTAAGTAGCTGAATGGACTTAATCCAACAAGTGTTCTCACTTGTTGGAGTTGAGAAACAGTTTAGCTACATAGGAGAGTAGAGCTGAGCGGACCTCAGAAGCCATCTAGCCTGAACTCCCTCCCCCATTTTATAGGTGAAGAAACTGAGACAGTGAAAATAAGGATGTTGAGTGACTTACCCAAGATCTCACAAATAGTGAGCATGATGGGGGATGGGATAGAGAGGTTCAGGAAAAGGTGAAGGAAATGTTAATAGCGATCCTCTGACTCCCGAATCAGTGCTTTCCCCATTATACCAGTGGTTCCCATTTAATAACTGAAGAACCCTCCCAATGATGGTTCAAAGGGTTTGTGATTGAAATTATTTAATGGCTTCTTAAGCAGTAAATAATGATAAAGAATATTATGAATAGTATGTCAAATCACCCTGGGAATTCATAACACATTTTTCTTATTGTTGTTGAAAGGGATTCTTGGAATATGAAACACTGGGAACCATGCATGATACCATACTCAGATGTGAATGCTATTTCGCTGAACTCTCCTGGATTGTAGGAAGTGGGAATGTTGTCAGCTACTGTAGGCTGGCATAAAGCTTGCCACTCTTTCTCATCTGATGAAAAGACTATCCCACAGCAGCCATTTTGTGTGTCTGAGCACCGTATGGTTAAAGAGTGGCACTGTGACCACAGCCTGTGATGGAGAAAAGTTATAAAATGATACCTCTGACAAGCTTTTCTCCATTGCAAGCCAAAAAAATGACAAACCCTTTCCACTGTCAGCTCTTCCTCTGCCAAAAGCATGGGATCTTCACCTTATTTGTGTCATGGGCCCCTTTGGCTATAGGGAGAAATGTCTGGACCCCTTCTCAGAATAGTGTTCTTAAATAATTGATGAAAATGCCCATTTTAGTTAGAGGTTAGTTAAAAAAAAAAAGATGTGATATTTTCCCCCACTCAAGTTCACACAGGACTCCATGGGAAACATCAAAGTTCATTCCCTCCCCCACCCCAACCCCCAATTTATCCCTGGACTTCAGGTTAAGAACCTAGGTGTAGAGGAGATGAGCAGTTATTGTTATTTTCTAAGTGGCAGGCTCATTTTTGTCAGGTGTAGAATGCATTTCTTTGGCTCACCTTTAAAGCCAGAAAGAAACAAAACAAAACAAAACAACAAACCCTCATTGTCCTTTGTTCTGGAGAAATGTGCTGATGACAGAACAGTAGTTTGGAGGCTTTTGTTTTTGTTTCTCATGTAAGCCACTTTAGCTATTTCAGCCTCAGTTTCCTTATCTGTAATAATGAGGGGTTTGGATTCAATGGCTTCTAAGGTTGTTCCTAGCTCTTAATTTTTTGTGATCCTGCAGTTAGAGATGTGCATAGGAACATGTCGTTCTAGTAGTTATATGAAGAGTGAATTGGAAAAAAAAGATATTTCAATAATCTAGACCAAAAGTGATAAGAGTAATAAGTGTTAGAAATAAACTATCTGTTCTGTGTGTTATGAAACTGGATCTGGGCTATTTTTTTCAGAGACATGGGACTTGATCGATTACATGGGTAGAGAGAGAATTGGGATGCAGCTCAGATAATACAATACTAGCCTTTACATTGAACTCAAGTAGCAGTGTGATTCCTGGGCTGAGTGGGATACCCATGCCGTTAGTAGAAAATATCAGCTCCATGTTCTACTTAAAGGATTAAGTACAGTTAATTTACCTGGAGTTTTATAGCTCACTGGTGGAAGTCTAGAATCTCCTGGCCATAATTTTTCCATTAGATCCAACTGCTTCTTATAGAAAAGAACACAATTGAGATTCCAACATAAATTACATAATGTTGTGAATGGAAGTAACCTAGGGCCCTTCTAGTCCAAGTCTGTTATTTTACAGATGGAGAAAAAGGGCTCAGAAAAGTGAAATGAAGGGTCCATGATAGTATTAGGAAAAATTGCAGATTCTTAGCTTAGCAAATGACATCTCTTCCAAGAGTCCTTTCTCAGTCTCTGTAGGTTCTGGCACCTTCACCTCCAAGGTTACTTTCCATCTACTCTGAATTTATCTTGTGTTACTGATTTATATTTGCTGTCTTCTGTATTACAATATAAGCTCCTTGAGGACAGAAAATTTTTCCTCTTTTTCTTTGTATCCCCAGCATTGAAATGCTGGTACCATACAAAAGGCTTGATTGTCTTGGATGGAACTGGTTAAGAGATCCTCACAGAGACAGCAATTTGATACTTTGGGTGACAACGTGAGATACCATCAACTTGTTATTTGATCTCCACATATCTTCTACCATTAGTTAACATTTATTAAGCCTCTGTAGTGTTTCAAGAGCTGTGGTCCTTGAAAGAGAAATCGAATGTATAAACTTAGACTCAAAGTTAAGGCAATCTGCCAAACACTCTTTATATCTAACACCTTTAGTTTTTAATACAGAGATAATAATACCTGTTCCTACCTCAGGGAAATGTCACAGTCCCCTCAGGTAGTACCTCGGGATCTTATTAAATTTGAGTCAGTAAGAATGAGAATGGAAAAGACAATTTTTACACTTCTTTGAGATCTTGAGACGAAAGATATCATGTAAAGCCAAGATACTGTGCCTGGTGGTCCCCTGAGCACTCTGGAAGGAAGGAGTAGCATGTTCCTGAATGATAGAAGGAAAAAAAAGCCACCTGCATGTCTTTAGTACATCCAGTTATACAACTAGGCCGATATTCTATTGCAGCTGGAAAAAGAAGTCAGTCTCTGCATTATTATTATGTCTCTATGCAGTAAAAAACTATGCCCACTTTTCGAGTGTATATCTAATTTCTAAGGGTTAGGGAGGATTCATTTTCCTGACTCTCCTGTCCCACTCAAGGCCATATTCTTTGGTGTGTGTGATTACATCCCAGTCATATTCTGATGATAGACAATTCTCTCAAGGGAATTGATCAAGTCCCATGGCTCTGAAAGAAATATATCTAGTTTTATAACACAAACCAGGTAAGTTTATTTCCAGCCCTTATACTTTCTTCATTTTTGGTCTAGATTATTGAAATATCTTTCCTTTCCATCACACTCTCCATATAGCTGCTAGAACATATCCTAAGGCACAGCTCTAATTGTAGTATCCTAAAAATTAAGAGCTAGAAACAATTTTAGAAGCCATTAAATTGAAACCCCTCGTTACACAGATTAGGAAATTGAGGTTGAAACAGTTAAGTGATTTGCCTAGGGTCACGAGCCTATAAGTGTCTGAAATAGGATTTGAAATCATGTTCCCCTAACTTCAAGCCCCATACTCTATCCACTGTGCCAAGAAAGTGCCATGTTACTCCACTGCTCACTAAATTTCAGGGACTCTCTATTACCTCTAGAATCAAAAACAAATTTGCCATTTTAGCTTTTAAAGCACTTTCTATCCTGGATCCAACTTAACCTTTCCAGGATTATTGTACATTATTCCCTTTCACACACTCTTTAGACTAGTCAAACTGGCCTTCTTACTCTGCTTATCTCATATACAGTTCTTCATCTCTCCGGTCTGTGTGTTTGCACAAACTGTCCCTATGTCTGGAAATACATTCCCTCTTCCTCTCATTTACTATGTATATAAGCAAGACCTCATGCTTAGTCACTTGTATGTCAAGATGCTCTATTGTCTGGGACCCAAGGTTTCCCTTATTTATACACTTCATCCTTGAAGGAGGCTTTGCATTGTATCCTTCTAGGTTGAGGTCAAAGGAATAACAGAGCCTTGAGCTTTTATCTTTGGACTGTAGGGCTGTCTTCTTGGAGTGTCATATTTAATCTACAGAAGTCTTGTCATGGGGGAAGAAAATATACTTTAACCAAAATACAAAATGGAGAGTTTATTAAACAATAAACAGACACTCATTATGAAGCTCTGGTTCACAATTTAAAGGCAGATGAATCAGAAGCTTTTCCAAACAGAAATGACTTCAGCAGTATGAGTTGAGTATTTCACCACAGCCCTAACCACACTCAGACTGCTTTTAAGGCTGATGGAGAAGTAATTCTCTTAGATTATAAACTCCCAGAGGGCAGATCTAGGCTCTCACTAAAGTAAAAGCTACACATACGATTAGGTTCTTCTTGTAAATTGAGGATTTTCCCTTCCCCGAGTAAAAGCATACTGAGCTTCCAAGGGCATCCTTATAAAAGCCTGCTCCTTTCCTTTTCCTTTACTTTTATAGAAGAGAGGGGCAGTAATTTTGCTTGTTATTAACCAGATCTTAGTCAAAAAAAATTTTTTTTAACTTCTTTTTCAAAAACAATATTGAAAAGTATTTCAGGAAAGGCAATGCATTTTACCTCAGGTACTTGAAATAACCTGGCATCAACATGAAGCCTTCAGCTGGGTTACTGTCTCTCTTAAGCACACAGTTTGTCCTATGTTATTGCTTCCTTCCATAGAACACATGGCAAGTCTCCAAAATCTTCTCGGTGTGTTATTATACTGCTCTCATCTTCCAAAACAGAGGGAGGGATTTTTCCCCCTTTGAAATTATTTCCCATGCCTTTCACAGACCTTGGTCATGTTCCAAGATTTCCCTAATCAATCTAGCATTGTAAGCTGTCAGACTTCATTTTCTTCCCTATGAATTTATATGACACCATACATTTAATATTTGTTCCATACAAATCCTTCTTTTCCTCTTTTTATGTTAATTCCTATTATCCCCTGAGATATTTAGTTTTGTTCTCTGCAGTCCTATTGAAGTAGGAGCTATCTCCCATTTGTAACAATTTTCTAATGTAGTTCTACAAATATTTTTTTTCAGGAAAGCAGAATCAGTGATCTTTTTAACAGTTCTCCCTTAAGTCCCTCTGGGACTGTGCTTCCCTTCTGGGCTAAGTATCTGAGAATAGATTAGTTCAAAGAGGTTTAAGCAGTACCTAAATTGTGTTTTAGGTCAGGGGCTTTGAATTAATTGTCCAATTGATTCGCTTAACTAGTCACACTTAGCTCCATATGACTTTTGTTTTTAATTAGTTTGATTTTGTCTGGTAGCCTAGACAGATTTGCCCACATCAATTTGGGGTTTGGGCACTGTTTTGGCCTGGCCTAAGCTCCTGCGTGAATGCTTATATAGAGGGAAAACAAGCACAAGGATTAACATATAGTTAAGGCCTAAGATACAAAGCTGGAAGTGACCTTTGAAATCAGGGAGTCTAACAGACTCCTTGCATGGGGAAACAGATCTAAAGGAGTTACCTGCCTACTCAATGCCACATAGATGATCTGATTACCCCTATACCACATGACCCACTCAGTCCTTGTAGGTAAAGAAGCCTTACACATCAGAGAATCACAGAAATTTGGATTCAGAAGGGACCTCAGAGGTTGTCTGCTTTCAGTTGCGCCTGAACAGAATTCACCTCCACCATGATGCTGACAAGTGACTCAGCCTACCTCTGTTTGAAGACCCCTAGCAAAAAGGAAACCACTCTGTCCCAAGGCAATGTATTCTGCTTTGGGATAGTTATAATTAAGAAGTTTTTCTTTATATAGAGCTAACATTTGCCTTTCTGCAATTTCAATACATTAATCCTACTCTGTCCCTCTGGGGACAAAGAGAAAAAATCTAATTTTTCTTCCACATGACAACCCATCAAATATTTGGAGACAGCTCTCATGTCTCCCTGAAGTCTTCCCTGCTCCAACTTAAACAGTCCTGGTTTCTTAAATGAATTTTGCTATGGTATGATCTCAAGTTTTCTCAATCTGAGGACACCCTCATCTGGATGGGCTCCAGATGTCAATGTCTTTCAGAGCACAATAATCTATGATCATAGATTAAGAGCTAGAAAGGACCTCAGAAATCAGTAAGTACAACCTCCTCATTCTACAAATGGGAAGAATGAAACTCCTATTAAGTGATTTGTATAGAGACACAGTTACACAATCCTGAGACAGGATTCGGGCCAGGTCATCCTGACTCCATTACTCCATCCCCTATAATAGATTGCCATTCAGATGCGGAAGCTGTCGCAAATGCTTAAAAATGCCCAGAAGAGAACAATAGGAAGTGAAGAAGGAGACACAGATAAGGAGGACAGCTTTGAAAGTAACATGTTGAATTTATTATATACTTTATTTTGAAAGCCAAGATGTATAGAATAGAAATTCATGATTTCATATATAATCTTCTTTTATTATCCTTCTTTACATATAGGATTGTTCATGTTTGCTGATGAATGATTCCATCATTCAGTCAATCAAATGAAAAAGCATTTATTAAAGTCCTGTATTAAGTGCTGCAGAGCCATATAGAAAAATAAAGCAGTCTCCTCTCTCAAGTATCTCACATTCTAACAAGGGAAGACAATACACATAGGATGTCTTAGTTGGATGGAAAATTCCTAAGGTTCAGTGGCAAAACAGGTGTCCATGAATTTTTAATACTATTTCCATGGATAAAACCATATTAATTTCTGACGTTGAACCATATGACAGGACCAACAACTTCACTATCAATAACTTTTTCTTTTTTCTGAGTCTTCAGTAGTTGTGGCTGCTGAGGAGGCAGAGAACAAAGTAAGTGCAGAAGTAGTTTCTGGGTTAGTAACCCCACAAGAGCTGATTCTGTGGATGTTGGCTACGGTGCTGGGGAGGGAATGGGACTAGTCCAGAACAGGGCTGATGGTGTGAGTGGAGGGGGAGCACACTTCTGGGCTTCTTGGACTCAGGGTCCTAGGCTGTCTCCATTGGAGGGGTGGTGATGCTAAAAGTGGTTTGACTGACCTGCACATGACAACTCTTGTCTCTCCCTCAGCATGCCTGGTTGCTTCAGCTATTATGGCTTGCCTGCCCTGTTGGTCAGCAGGTGGTAGCAAGTTTATATATAGGTCAGCAACAGGTAGAGATGTCTTACCTCTTATTTAAGAAGTCTCCCCACTCCATGATGGGCTGAGCTAAAAGTACTTGGCTACAAACCGGGACTAAAGTGGAGGGAGAGTTGGTACGTGACTTTTTGTTCACAGATGACTGTGCACTCAATGCAGCCTCTGAGGCTGAGATGCAACAGTATGGATCAATCCTCTGCCACTTGTGCTAATTTTGGCCTGACAATCAACATCAAGAAAACAGACACTGATTCTCTACCAGCCAGCACCACACCATCCACATGTGGAACCATTGGTAACAGCAAATGGAGAAATTTTTAATGCTGTGGATAAGTTCATTTACCTTGGCAGTATACTTTCCAGGCATGTATATATAAATGATGAGGTTGATGCATGCATTGCCAGAGCTAGTTCAGTGTTTGGGAGGCTCTAAAGGAAAATGTGGGAGAGAAGAGGTGTTAGGCTGCCTACCAAACTGAAGGTCTACAGAGCCATTGTGCTGATCTCATTGTTGTATGCCTGTAAAATCTAGGCAGCATACCAGTGCCATGCCAGGAATCCAAATCACTCCCATTTGAATTGTCTTAGGAAGATTCTAAAAATCATCTGGCAAGATAAAGTAGTGGACACTGAGGTCCTTTCTTGAGCTGAACTGCCAAGCATTCAAACTCTATTGCAGAGAGTGCAACTCCAATGTGCTGGCTACATTGTTTGAATGACAAATGTATGTTTGTCTAAAAGACTATTTTACTGAGCACTCACACAAAGCAAGTGTTCACTTGGAGATTAGAAGAAGAAATACAAACACATTCTCAAGGTCTCACTGAAGAACTTTGGAATCTATTGTGATACATGGGCAACATTGACACAGGACTGCCCAGCATGGTGTGCCTGCATCGAAGAAGGTGCTGTATTCTGTGAGCAAAACAGAATTGCAGTAGCTCAAAAGAAACATGAAATGTGTAAAATTAGAGACATCTCCACTCCAAATGTTCACATAGACTATTTTTGCCCTACCTGTGGTAGAGCCTTCCAAGCTCATATTGGTCTCGTCAGTCACAATTGGTAATGTTATTTTGGTCCTGCTCAACCATGAAAACAATAACCAGTGCCAGTATTGGAACAGGGGTAGGGGAGAGGGTGGCACTATTCTTAGATCTCTTGGGATTATTCGACTATGGATGACATTCAGTCAGCAGGTGGTGGCAAGGATGTGGGGTGCATCCTCCACAAGGTTTATTCTCCTAGATAATGGTCATATGGGCCAAGCCAGAAGCAGGGCTGGTAGTTTCAAACATATTTTTATTCTCAGGGATCTCGGGGTAAGTTAGGTCTTTAGTTGTCTCCATCAAGGTCTGAGGTGATGGTCTAGGTGGTGGCAATAGTTTGACTCACCTGACATATGTCACCTCTTGTCTCTAAGTGTGCTTTGCTTCCAGGCCATAGGTGGTCAGCAATTGATGGGGATGGATGACCTTTTCTTCAAATGGAATGCTCCCTGTCAATGTCTGTCAAATCCAGAATAGCAAAAAAAAATTAAAATTAAAGTCTTGCAAGGAAAAAACAATGGTCCTGTTCTGGGAGAAAGGGTTGGTTTTGGAGGAAAATTATAAATTTTGTTTTGGATTTGTTGAGTTTGAGATGCCTATAGGACTTCTAAGTAGAGCTGCTACAAGGTAGTTGATAATACAGGAATAGAGCCTGGGGAAGATGAAGGCTCTATATATAAATTTGGTAGTCATCATACATAGAGATTATAGTTGAATGCATGGGAGCTAATGAGATCTTTAAGAGAGAATAGAGAGAGAAAAGCCCTAAGGTATACCCACAGAAAGCAAACAGATCGTGAATAATGAATCGGCTAAGGAGACTGACATCAGTTTGATAAGCAGGGAAAGAACTAAGAGAGAACAGTATCAGGAAACTCCAAGGAGGAGAGACTATCCAGAAGGAGTGAGTGGTCAGTGTGATCACTAGGATGAATACAGAGAAAAGATCATTGCATTTAATGACCATTAAATCACTGCTGACAGTGGAGAAAGCAGTTTCAGTAGAGTAGTGGTGATAGAAGTCAGTTTAGAAAGGATAAAATAGGAGGAAAGAAATATTGACATTTTAGCAGCTGGATTTTTAAAGGGGAGGAGAAATACAGGACAATAACATAAAGATGTGTTGTTAAAGTGAAGGGTTTTTTTATATTAAGAATGGGGATATTTGGCCATATGTGAAAGCATCAGGAAAGAAGCTGATAGATAAGGAGAGGTTTGAAAGTTAGGGAGAGGAAGGGGATAATGGAAGGGACAACTTCTTGGATGAGACAGAATGAGACGGAATCTAAGGCAATAATGGAGGGATTGGCATTGGTAAGGTGAAGGACCCATCTCATGATGTGAGGCTATAGCAAAGGAGGATGGGCCAGGGAATGATGCTGAGATGATGTTATCATTGGAATTGGAGAAGATCAGGAGCCCTTGACTAACAGTCTCAATTTTTCATCGAAGGGTGAGAAAAGGAGGGAAGGGGTAAAATCTTCAAGGCAATAATGTAGAAATTCTTTATAAGAGGGTGCTCAAATCAGGTTCCTTAGAAGCTTTAATTCTGTGAGAAATACAGAGAAGGATAATTATATGAACTATGAATCAAAGATTAAAATTTTAACATAGAAAGAGAAGAGAATTAATAACAATAAGATATATTAGTCCTTTTTAGACAAAGGCACAGAAAATGAAAAACAAATCTAGCAAATGAAGTGGGAGGAAAGGAGAGAATGGGGGTTTAATTAACTATTTAATTGAGAATAAAAAGGGAGAATTAGATAACTAGATAAAAGAAAGAAAGAAAGAAAAAAATTAATGAGTTAATTAAAACTCCAAAACTAGGGAAAGTGATGACAAACAGTAAAGGAGGGGATTATGGGTAAGGGGAAGAGAACCCCTGGGAATAAAGTTTCCTTAAGGTAGATTGTGCAAAAATAATTGTAAAGACAACATATTGCCTTCACAAAGGATGAGGAATAAAATAGTCCTAAGTAAAAAAACAAAACAAACAAACAAAAAAACAATGTTAAAGATGAATGCAGGAAAATGTAAACCTGTTATAACTTTAAATGGGAATGGATTAAATAATCTAATAAAGAGAAAAAGAGTGAACCATTGGATAAGAAAACAAAGCCCTATGATTTGTTGTTTGCAAGAAAGCAATCATAAACACAACACACCTAAAACAACATACCTAAAAAGCAAAGACATACACAGAGGCTAGAGCAAAATTCATTATGTATCAGATGAATTCAAAAAAGCAGAAATTGCTATCACATAAATAAAAAAAACAAAACTTCACAACATAGGTATAAACAAAGAAATTACATTTGCTGAAAGAAAATAAGCTAGTATATCAATATTAAACCGGTGCTCCAAATTCCGTAGCATCTAAATTCATAAATGAAAAAATAACTGAATTATAAGAAGACCTAAACAGTAATACAATAATGGTAGAAAACTTTATAATCATAGGAAGAAACTTAAATATCTATCCCTCTCTCAGCTTTGCATAAATCTAAAAGAAAAATAAATAAAAGAGAAAATATAGAATTGAACAAATTGCTGGAAAAACTAGAACTAAAAGACTTGTGGTATCTTCTAAATAAAACTGAAGATGAACAATATATGTATTTCTCAGCACCATATGGAACTTTTATTTAAAAACAAACCATGTATTAGGGCACTGAGATTTTGCAAATAAGTGTTAAAAGACAGAAATAGTAGCTATATCCTTTGCCATCCATAAAGTAATAAAAAAAATAATCAATTCAGGAACACAAAGGAAAACACAGACCCAAATGGAGACATAACTATGAAATCTTAAACAATGAGTAGGTCATAGAAACAACTAATAACCATGTGAAAGAAAATGATAAACATACTAAAATGCCTAGGATTCAACTAAAGCAGCCTTAAGGGGGGAAATCATATCACTGAAAGCTCACATTAACAAAAAGTAAAAGAAGATTAATAAACCAAATATGCATTTTGAATATTAAAAAGTCAATAAACAAACAAAGCCAAATAGGTAAAAAGAGATACTGAAAGTTAGAGGAGAAATAGATAAATTAGAAGTCAAAAAGACTATAGAAATGATAAACAAAACTAAAAGCTAGTTCTTGGAAAAGACTAACAAAATTGGAAAACCTCTAGCCAATCTGATTAAAAAGAAGAGAACAGTGTTCACTTCAGTAATGCATATTTTAAATTGGAATGATACAATGGTCAGCATGGCCCCTGAACAGGGATGACACTCAAATTAGCAAAGTATTCTATATTTTTTTATTGAAAAAGAAAAGAAAAGAAAAGAAAAGAAATATACCTATGAACTTCACTTCCTCCCCTCCCCCAAAAAAAGAGAACAAAAAAAATCAAATCAACAAAATAGTAAATGAATAAGGTGAAATCACCACAAAACCAGAAGATATAAAAAGAATTATCAGAATATATCATGAACAGTTATACCCTAACAAAACTGAGAATACAAAAACAATGGAGGAATACCTTTAAAATATAATGAATAGAAAACCAACTAGAAATCCTAAATAATCCAATTTCAGAAAAGAAATTAGAACTAACTGTTAAAAAAAAAAAGAACCAAAAGTGGAGTGAGAATTGGTCAGGAAACCTCCTAGTCCTGATGGATTCACAGCATAATTCTATCAAACTTTTAAAAAAAAACAATTAATACTAATACTAGAAAAATTATTCTCAAGCACTGAAAAAGCAAGCTGTCTAACAGAATCCTTTTATATGTGATTGGATTTTAAAGTCCAAACTGAGTTTAGGGAAGAAGACCCTATGACTCAGTAAGTTCACACTGGTATGTTTGACCTTGTTAACAAAATATTCTCATGCCAACAACAATTACTTTCAACGTTTTACAAATTAGTAGTCAGTTTAAGTTCATAATGTAATGATGCATTTTGACCCTGTGCATTTGAAATTTATGAGTTGTAATGTAATGCATTTTATCTTGTCTTCCTTACTTCAAATCCAATATAAAATAAATTATTTTATCACAAAAACTTCATTTTAAAATGTTTGCCATTAAAACACTGGCAAAAATAGCATGTTTATATTTATTACCTAATTTTAGAATACTGGCATATCCCTCCTGCTACAATGCAAGCTTTATGAGGTCAGGGGTATGATGTCCCCCAGGAACTCATACAATATTTGTTCAATGCATTGGTGGATATTTAATAAACTTGTGAGTGGTCTATATTAATCTGAGATAATCAAATAAGGTTACATCAGACAAGAAGGTACTTATTCAAGTCTAACAACAAGAACCACTGATGAACCTGGGGTGGGGGGTAGGCCACTGAACTTACTTCCTTTCCACTAAAAGGCACATCTATTTTGGATACTCAAAGTCCAAATTAGGTTTAGTTCTGAAGGAGACTTTCCTCGACCCCCAACTCCAGCACCCTGGGACTAGTTTAACTTAGATTTTGGCTTATGTCTAGGCTGGGTCTCTCCAAAACAGAGAGGAGTAGAAATATACTCAATGTGCAATATGAATTTAGTATGAGGCCAGTGTTTACTTCCTGTCCACAAAGAAATGCTCAAGACAGACCATCTCCAAGTATGAATTTTATAGAGACAAATGGTCAGTAATAATTTCTATTATACTCTTCTAGGAAATTAATACTTAAACCTCATCTAAACATGGGATTTTGTGGGACTGGCGAGTAAGCATTTTATAGTTTACTTCTGCTCTGCACTGTATACCTCTGACAAGTATCGTCTGACAAGCTGAGCCAAGGCTGAGGCTCGTCCTTTTTTTTTTTTTTTTTGCTGATACTGATCTTCTTCCTTGCTACAACTCCCTTGCTACAACTCATCTCTGGCCAAAGGACCTAGAACTGGCAAATCTTTGGAATTCACAAGATGACCTCCAAGCCTAGACATGTACTTCTTGGGATTGACACTTGTTCACCTGAGATCAGGAAAGGACAGACATAGACATGGAAACATAAAACCCAGCATCAAGTTTGCCTAAACAGAACATTGACTTCAGTGGTTTTGTTCTCACATCGGTGTGTCAGCCAGGGTGGGGGAATGGGGCAAAGCTGCTCTTCTCCCACACCTCATAGAAAGTGGCTCAAAATAGTCACAATCAGCAGCCAGAAGTAGAAGAGCATACAAGAGCCCCAGAAAGGAATCACTCCCTTTCTAAAAATCCATTGAATCATGGCCTCTTCTTGCTCAGTTGCCAAAGAAGGGGTTTATTCAACATCCCCAAAAGACCCAACCACTGAGTTAGTACATGTGGCCAACCTGAACCAGAAAGAACAGTTTTGCAAATGCCTTGTTAATTAATCTCCAGTTAATATTGAGGTAGGGGGAAGGTGGTATTGGAGTAATGATATCAACTTACTGACTAATAATACAACATTATTTAAATTAATCTTATGCAAATAAAATTCAACTGGATTTTGATGGTTCATTTTAATTAGATTATTAGTTTATTTTTAAAAATCAATTTTTAAAAAAATTTAAGAGAGAGAATGGGCTCTTAGTTGACTTTCTACACTCCATTTTGTCTTATTCCTTCACACAAACTAAGAACCCTAAACCTTTTATTCTTATATCCACATGTAGTAGAAGATATCACATAAATTAGTAGAACTATGAGTCACTTCAAAAAGCAGTCATGTTCCATATTTGACTTTTCCAAAGACCTATTTGTTAATTTTAATTAAGGCTTCAAAAATGTTTTGGGTAGGATTAGCAGTCCTATAACATTGACAAAGTAGAAATACTTTGTCTTCATCAGATGTCTCAGTCTTCTTCAAACATTTAGAACTTTGAATTAATTAAATTTATTTTTTCCAAGCACCTTTTCCCCATTTAAAAAAAAATTACACTTAGTCCACATGTTTCTGATTCATTTACAACTAATTCATCTGACCTGAAAAGAAATATTTGCTTTCTACAGTGCCTAAAGATTTATTTTTTAAAACCTGGCCAAGTGTCTTGTCTTTAGACTACTCTGTTCTCAGTGGGATTCAAACCCCTGAGGAGGAGGTGCCATTGGAAACCTAAGGCCCATTAAGCTAAAATTATTCTCTCCCACTTCTTTTTTCAGGCATCTTTCTCATCTTTGTCAGTCTGGGGGGCCCTTAGTGGTCCTTTATTTGATGTTTATATCAAAAAGGAAAGAATCCATTAACAATATCACTATCAACATAAAACAGTAGAGATGAGTCAGTATAAGTGTTTCTGCTCCTATTATCTCCTTTATCTTTCTATTACACCTATTAAAACATTTTGACAAGTCCATTTTAAAAGTATTTCATTTACAGGCATACCTTGTTTCATTGCACTTCACGGATATTGCATCCTTTTTACAAGTTGAAGGTTTGTGGCAACCCCATTGAGCAAGTCTATTGGCGCCATTTTTCCAATAGCATGTGCTTAAATTGTGTCTCTGTGTCACATTTTGGTAATTCTCACAATGTTTCAAACTTTTCATTATTATTATATCTGTTATGGTGATCTGTGATCAGTGATCTTTGACATTATTATTGTAATTGTTTTGGGGTATCAACCTAATTGATAAATATTGTATGTGTTCTGACTGCTCCACAGATGGGTCATTCCCTCATCTCTCTCTCCCTCTTCTAGGATCTCCTTATTCCCTGAGACACAACAATATTGAAATTAGGCCAGTTCACAACCCGACAATGACCTCTACATATTCAAATGAAAGGATGAGTCAATGGATGGGACAAACTTCATTGTTGACTTAGTTTAAGAAATTGCCACAGCCACCCCAACCTTCAGCAACTACCACCCTGATCAGTCAGAAGCCATCAACATTGAGGCAAGATCCTCCACCAGCAAAAAGATTACAACTCACTAAAGGCTCAGATGATGATTAGCATTTTTTATCAATAAAGCTTTTTTTTAAAAATTAAAGTACGTACTTTTTTTTAGACACAATACTATTGCACGTTTAACAGACTGTAGTATAGAGTAAACATAACTTTTACATGCACTGGAAAACCAAAAATTCATGTGACTCACTTTATTGAGATATTTACCATATTGATCTCCAAGGTATGCCTATATTTATTTTTTTTTCAACAACCAATGGAGACAGTTATGGCCTCAGAATCACGCCTGCCTTCCAGTCTTGCTTCAGATACATATTAGCTGTGTGTCCCTGGCTAATTTATTTAACCCCTCAGCATCCCCAGGTAATGATCTAAGACTAAAAATGACCCAGCAGGTACCAATAATCAATGAAAACATAGCATCACTCCCCATCCTCCCACCCCAAAAAATAAACCACCTTCACCTTTAATAGTGATTTAAGGCAGAAATTTCCACTTAGGAGCTCTCAAAAGGCAGAGATTTACGTGAATTGAGGCAGCAAGAAGGAAACAGAACTTGAAAAATAATATACACAACGTAAATGAAACAAACAAAAGAAAAGGAAATTGCAGGTTGTGTAATCAACAAGCTTGCCATTGAAGAAAAGATGAGAAAATGAATCTTGCCTCCTTCATGGGAAGGAGAGTTTGGGGAGGAGGGAGAGACTAGTGATATGGAACATTGCACATACTGTCAGATTTAATTGATTTGTTCATTAGTTTTGCTGAAATACTCTCTTCTTTTACTTCCATTTTTTGTTACCAGGGATGGCTCAATGTGTTGGGGAGGGAAGAGAAACATTTGTAAATGGAAGTTACCCTTCATCTACTTTCTAGGCATTTGATACACACCTAATTATTTACATGCTATCTCTTCCACTGGAAAATGACCTCTTTGAGGGTGGGGTCTGTTTTTGCCTCTCTTCAGTACTTAGTTCAGGGACCAACACATAGTAGGCACTTAGTAAATGCTCGTTCATATGAAAACTAAGCATATCAATAAACATTTTTTTAAAAGCTGCTTAAGTTCCCCAAAGGCCTACACTCAGGAACACCACAGAAAAGCCTAATTAACAAACATAACTGCAAAAACTGAACCTCAGTATATTGGCCCTGAGTATTTTCACCAACTAACTGACCAATGAATATTTACAGATGCCTGACGTGATCAGCATGGTGCTAAGAAATGGAGACCATGAACTTTAAGGACCTTTCTATATCTTTGGGGCACATTTTAAAGAGTTTGGGTATGGTCTTGCAGAGATCAGATAATCTTGACTCACCTTTATGATTCTGTATTTTAAGCAAAAGTTTTGTTGTCAAAGGTACCCCTTCAAAAACAATTTTTTAAAAAGTCGTGAGTTTTAATTCAGTTTCTTTTCTTGTACCTAGTTGATGGGAATTCCCTATTTGTCAGTCATGAGAACAATATTCAAATACTTGAAGGATTTATACTTTTATTTTTTGTCAGCATGATGACCTCCTTTCTCTCTACCATAACTAAAACAAATCTATCTGACTTAAAAGATAAGCCCTTATGGAGTTTGTTTGTTTGTTTGTTTGTTTGGAGAGGTAGGTGGCATATGGAGGTTAGGTGACTTATCTGGTCAAACTGATAGTACATGTTGAGGAAAACTAATATTATGCTGCTAGCTAGGTGGCACAATGAATAGGGTGTTGGGCCTGGAGTCAGACTCATTTTCAGTTATCATCTGATTTCGAATGTGGCCTCAGATATTGACTAGATAGTAATAGCACCTATCTCCCAGGATTGGGTAGGGTTACTGTGAAGCTCAAATGAGATAACATATGTGCATCCCCTTGGCTGTGTGACCCTGGGCAAGAGTCCATCCTTTTCACCATTTTATCAAAATCCCATCTCTTAGTCTAGCTCACAAGGCAGTCTCTGATCACTCCTAGCCCCCAGGGTACTTGCTTGCTAACCTGAGACCCTTGCCTCTATTTACAGATATTGAGGATCAGCTTGAGCTAGACCCTCCCTAGGGGATAACTCTCCTGTCCTTGTCTCCTTGTCAAAAATTTGGTGTGATTCAGTCTCCAAGGGGGAGGCCAAGCCTAAGGGAACCTGATTGGAATGGTTTTGTTTTTCTAGCCAAGATTGCTGGGGGCAGCTGGGTCTCATAAAGCAATTAACATTTCTTAATTGCCAGACTGGTGTGATCATCCATACCTGAAGGTCAACCTACTTTCTCCAGCTGCAGACTAATCCTATCACTTGAGGATTATTCCTGTGTCCTAAGGAGGAAATAATAGGGAAGAGCTGAAGTAACTCTTAACCCACCTCCTCATTAAAATGTCTACCAATCAGACTGTCTTACTTTTGCCAAGGGAGATCCAAATGATGTACTATCAGGCCAATCAGAAGGAAGACACACCTAAGTTTAAAAGGCCCTGTTAGTCCTCTTCAAGGATCTTTAGTCTCTGAGAGAGGTCATTGACCCAATTTATTGGTTATTGTTGTCTAACTAATAAATTAATTCCTCAGGTCCCTGGCTTTTTGGCTGAGCCAGCCAGTGTGACCCATTTTGCTAATAGTTTATCTATCACTGTTAATAAATTGTTATCTTGCCTTGGAGAAAACTCTCAACCTGCCTTTGCTTCAATTTTACTGACTGAAATGTCAAAAATAAAATTTCAGCCCAGGTCTTCCTAACTCAAAGTCCAGCATTATATCTGCTCTGCCACACTGCCTTTACTATCATAGTTGTGACAATGAGAAAATACTAGCTTTTGGTACTTCAAATGAGATATCGCATTATGTCCAAAGATGGAGAGTTTCAATTTGATCATTATTTAACATACTTGTGGCCAGGGATGTTTCATTGAATTCAACACATTTTGTAAACATTATACAACACCAGGGTTGGATTTATGGGGACTTTTAAAAGATTTCCATCTTTTCTTGCTATGAAATCTTAAAATAACTGGCTTTTATCTCATGTTTTAAGGTTTGCAAAGTGCTTTACAAATATATCATTTGATTTTCCCAGCAACCCTGTAAGGTAGATGCTATTATTATCCCCGTTTTACAGTTGAAGAAACTGAGTTTGACAGAGGCTAAGTAACTTACCTGGGATTACACAGTTATTGTCTGAGGCCTAATTTGAACTCAGGTCTTCCAAACTCTAGGTCCAATGCTCCATTCACTATACCACCTACATGCCTGTGTGTGTGATTATATCCTCTCTGCACTCATAACCAGAATCATTAGTTCACAAACTGGTTTGTAATTCACTGAAAGTTGATCCATACTGTTGCCGCATTTAATTATGATAACAGTGATTACTCTGGCCCATACTGACTAAAGGCCAAGTATGTCATATTTCACTCTTCTCCCGGTGTTCTCCAGTACCCTTAAAGGGATTTGGGAGTGTCTAGTTTCTGCCACTGGATATAGCCCCCACAGACGGTATCCTTTCAATTTGAGAGGTCCTCTCCACTCCAGTTCCATTTAAACACTTAATAGTCAGACTAGTTTTTACAGAGGAATATTTACTTCACAAGCATAGCAAGAATAAACATGCACATCCCACCAACTCCTTGGAGCATAATCCCAGTCTCTACTTCCAGCCCTTTCGCCATTCATACTCTGGGGAGGAGAAGGGGATTAGGTTCACAGTTTAGCTCAATTCCTGTATACCATAGTCCCACCAAGTTCCAAGTCCAAAGGTCCCCCTGAGCTTAAGTCCCAGGCATGTTGGCTTCTCAGGCCTTCCCTGGCAGGGCTTGGTGTCTAGCCTAGAATCCTGCCTCCAAGGTCACTATGACTAAATTCCAGATCAGATGGGGATCCCACCACCTGTGCCTAGAATTGGAAAGGACAAACAAATGAAACATGTCAAAACAAAACCCCAAACCCATTTCTTGGGGCCTCAGGGTAAAAGGGATAGAGGAAGGAAACATAGCCCTCCCCTCCTCATCACTTCAGTTCATGGTGCCAGTGCTATGGGTAAAATAGATCTCTACCCTTTCTGGACACAGGGAGAAAGAGAATATGACTGTTCCAGTCTTATAGTTTTAAATATGCTGCCTGTTCTGGCTATGTAATCAATGGAAAGGGGCTTTTGCAAACCATGTGGTAGGGGAATGCAGGATGCCTTGTCCCAGAACCAAGGTGCCTCCATTTTAGGAGATCTGGGCACATATAAAGAAAAAAGAAATACAGGTAGTTCTGTGAAGTGTTTTCAGAATTCTCTCTCTCTCTCTCTCTCTCTCTCTCTGTCTAGGTCTCTCTCTGTCTGTCTCTCTGTCTCTGTCTGTCTTTCCCTCTCTGTTTCTTTCTCTGTCTGTCTGCCTCTTATATTTATATTTTCTTGTATTTCCTTATCTCCACCAGCTCCGTGGTTAAGCTTGTATCTGGAGCTCCATCTTCTAGTCAGCAGAAAAGTTCCATGAAAGAAACTCAAAACCTGCAATAGGTTTCTACCTCAAAGCTTTCAGAGTAGCTGCTGCTCCCTCTCTCCAGCACTTTATTAAAATTAAAAATACATGTTCCAAAGAACTTTGTAATATATTTTGCAATATATGTGTCTTTTGAGTCAGAGATAAACAGTCACCATGATACATATTTACTGGCAAGATTGACATTGCTGTGACTATACTATTTATCCTCTTTCTTCTATCACCCCCTCCCCATTATACATATTCTTTCATTTTGGGGAATTTTGGCAATTGTTAGGAAAATAGAATCTCACATTTGCCTAAGGAAGCAACACTGAATCCAAGTTGGCATTGATGAGGGCAAAGTAGGTATTTCCCTCTCCTCATGTCATATCCCTCAGCAACTCCTTCAGAGGATATGGATTTAATTCGCCTGTGAGGGAATGTGGGAACTGTCCCAAGAACATTATTTCCTAAGTGGAGGAAGGAGCCATTTCCCGACTCTGTTCATGAGCTGCTGAGAGGTGGCAAAGTTATCAATCAGACATGGGTGAGTTCCATGTTTCGCCAGAACAGAAAGAGTTCCAAAGAAGTATTACTTTGGAATGGTAACATTTCACAAGGGACCTTTGGCTCAGCTCATTTGCTCTTTCTTGGTAAGGAAAATACTGCCTGAAGAGAGCATAAGACCTCCTCACAAAATGGAGGGAGGACTGGTCCTCAGCACAGAGCTGTGGAGAGAAGAAAATACCATATCAGGATAGAAATACACATAGTTTATCTCCCCGCTGTCCCCACAAGAGGATCTAAGTGGACTTCCCTATGAATCAAAGGGAAAATAAAATGAAATACATTCCTTTTATGTTTCTTTCCTCAAGGACAAATGATAATCTCTCCTACCATTCTATCATGATGTCATAGGCTTCAGGGAGCCCTGAGGCTTCTTAAGCTGTAGTTCTCAATGAATTCTAAGACCAATTTACTAAGACCAAATATCCAATTTACTGAGCAGGAAAAAGTCACAAATGTGAGTTTGTGGGATGAAGAAGACATATCCTATGGGTAAGCAATGAAAAATCTCCTTCCCTTTACTTCTCTCTCTCTCTGCTTTATCCCTCTCACATACATATGTGAGCATGTGTATGTGTGTATGTATATATGAATACACACACACACACACAGCCAATGTGGAAATTTTTTTTTATCTCAACTACACATGTATGTGGGAAGGGCAAGGAGGAGGGGAATATAACACCTACTATGTGCCAGGCACAAGTTCTTTTTACAAGTATTATCTTATTTGATCCTTACAACAACCCTGGGAGGTAGGTGCTATTATTTTCCCATTTTACAGTTGAGGAAACTGAGACAAAGGTTAAATGACTTGCCCAGGGTCATACAGATAATAAGTGTCTGAGCAAAATTTGAACTCAGGACTTCCTGACTCCAGGCCCAGCACTCTATCTACTATGCCAACAACTGCTTCTGTGTGTGTGTGTGTGTGTGTGTGTGTGTATACACATGTATAGTATGTATGTATGTAGATGTGACCAATGCAGAAATTCATTTTTCTTTACTATACATGGTCATAACAGGGGTTTTGTTTTTCTTTCACTCTCAATTAGAGGCAGGAAAGGGATGGGAAAAAGGAGGTAGAGAGGGTGTTTTTTTGTTGACTAAAAAAATAAAATCGAATTTTTAAAAAGAATACTGTGCTGAGTGTTGCAGTATGCTTTTCTGCATTTCTTTAAAGATTGGTGGATTGTTTTTTGTTTTTTGTTTTTTTCTGGATGCTTCCTCAACTGACACAGATCATAGGCCCTCTGTGTCTTCTTTGGCAGTTTCAGTGAGTTGGTATGACCTAAAACACTCACTAGCCCACTGCCTGGTCATGAGCCACTCCAAACTTAGTGAGGCTGTTCCTTGGGCAATAGGCAGACCTTCAGCACTCTATCCTAGGAATCTTTACAGTTTGATGAAATTAAACAGGACAGTTGCCTTTAAGGCTGGAGTTCTCAACCTGGGGTACATAATAGAGATGTACTGGAAATATTTAACAACCAGCCCTCTAAAAATAACACACTTTTAAGTTTAATTTGCATTATTAACATTTTCTCCATCACTTTCTTAAGTTAATCAACAAAATAAGGAATCAAGCCTTGAGTTATGTAGCCTTTGCTGATTTCCAAGGTATAAATGCTCACTTATATACACACACACCTTTACCTGTTGCCTCAAGTTTCTCAAGATCTAGAACTTTTGCTTGAAACTGCATAGTTTAATGGAAACATTACTGGATTTGGAATGGGAAAACCTAAGTTCTTTGGAATTCACATCATAATTAAAAGGTGTTATTTTTATTTATACCTAATATACAACATAAGCCTGGTTGAAGGGACCTAGTTTCACTTAGAATGATCAAACTGAGGCTTAAAGAGGGGTTTGTGAGGAGAAATCCCTCAGATACCAAAGCAAAGCTTAAGTGTGGTTCTTAGGTTAGATCCATTGATCTAGACTTGTGATTTAATTGATGTAGGGAAATCCCAGAAAGGAAACTCTTTTCACCAAAACAGATGAATAATGATTTATAATTACAATTTTAGAGAGTTGCCTAGAACACCGAGAGTGATTTGTTCAGGGTCACACAGCCATTATGTATCAGAGATGAGACTTAAGACCAGGTCTTCCAGAAATCCAGGCAGGCTTTCTATCCACTCCACCATAACATCTCTCAATCTTACCACAAGAGCCTGAAATATTCAGCCATTCAGAATGTAAAAAAGCTTTCTCTAACAGCCATTTATGAAAAGACCCACATCTAACACTATAAATAATGCCCTGGTCAGCTCTTTCCTGCTATGTGCTTACAGGCTTAGATTTTTTTAAATTGAGTTTTTTGTTTTTGTTTTTTTTTTAGGCAATTGGGGTTAAGTGACTTGCCCAGGGTCACACAGCTAGTAAGTGTCAAATGTTTGGTCTGAGGCCACATTTGAACTCAGGTCCTCCTGACTTCAGGGCTGGTGCTCTATCCACTGTGCCACCTAGCTGCCCCATTAAATCAAGTTTTGAAAGCCTGTTTAGAGGGCTAAGGGACTGATCAAAGATGTTATCTTCAAGCCTGCCCAGGCAAATTTTATTTTCCTAGCACTCTGAAATTTTCCCTTCCGACAACAATCTCCTGTTCTTTTACTTGTACTATTCCCTTAATTTTTCTAAGTCTGTTCTCTGCCCTTACCATGGCTTTCAGCCGTTTAGTCCTGTCCTGGTGTCATCGTCCTTCTTGTCCCAAGGGTCAATCATTTCAATAATAATCTCTCCTCCACAGATGAATATCTTTTTCCCCTTGGCCCTATTAGAAAGGACCTAGAGATGGCAGTGACCTTAGAGATCATCTATTCCAATTTCTTTATTTTACATATAAAGAAACTGAAGTCCAGAGGGGTTAAATGATTTGCCCAAAGTCACGTGGGTAGCAAATGGAAGAGCCAGGATTTGATTTCATATCTATGACTCCATGTTCAGTGCTTTTCCCACTGGCCCTTAAGAAGCCTCAGAGATGTTGTTGTTGTTGTTGTTGTTGTTGTGTTTGTCCTTCATTCTTGAAGAAGACCATGACATTAGGGAGTTGATGACATAACTTGCAATTGACTTTGATTGGAATGAGGGAGGGCTGTGCAAGGTCATCAGCCTCACTTTCTCCTCCAGAGCCATCTGGGTCCAGTGGTCAGATGTTCATCAGGACAACTGAAGATGGTTCAGGATGTAGTGGGAGATCCTGGCCCTTTTAAGCTAGTCTTTTCAGATTCTCACTTTGAGTGAGGTAATGCCCATTATGTGAATGGTTCTCACTTTTTAAGAAGTGAGTCAAGGGATGGCCCCTTTAATTTAAAAAAAAATCAAACTGGGAGGCAAAGACCCTCAGAGTTGCTGGCCAAAAGAGAAACAGTTACTATTTACATTTACTCTGAGCCAGGAGGGCCCAAAAAATAACCATTCAGTGGTGCTTGGGCAGGGACCTATTGCTGTCCCATCAATGAGATCCCGAGTGAATTGGGTTCTTTGAGAAAGAAATCTAGCCAGTGAACCCCAAGTAAACTAGACAACTTTCGGCCATCGAAATTTACCTTCCTTTGGCAAACACCTTATCATCAGCTGTAGCCCCATAATAACTTGACCAACTGAGGCCATCTCTCCAATTTCTTTATGTCACTCCAGGATAGGCACAGACTCATGACCTCCACTCCTATTTCTAAAAGGTTCTCCATTATCTCCTATGCCACAAGCTTTGGATCTAAAGGAAACACATACATACATGCACACACACACACACACACACACACACACAAAGATAGGGGACTATAATCACAAATTAGCATTTTCAAGTTTATAAAATTCTTTCTCCTCCATAATCCTATGAAGAAGGTAATTCCCATTTTACAAAACAAAAAAGAAAGAAAGAAAGAAAAGAAAAGAAAAGAAAAGAAAAGAAAAAAGAAAACTGAGGTTCTGGGAGGTTAAATGACTTATTCATGATTACTATCTGTAGCCAGTAAGAGTTGAACCAGGATGAAAGTCTAAGGTACTGAATAGGAGGAATTGCTAGGA
This sequence comes from Vombatus ursinus, assembly GCF_900497805.2. Classification (NCBI taxonomy): domain Eukaryota; kingdom Metazoa; phylum Chordata; class Mammalia; order Diprotodontia; family Vombatidae; genus Vombatus; species Vombatus ursinus. The sequence continues at coordinate 14,913,919 of NW_020954552.1, read as the reverse complement.
GTGTAAAGTTTTGTTTACATAATGTAGCTGAGGATCGTACAAAGTTTTTTCTTTGTAGCATGCACTTCCTGTCCTCACTCTCTCAGAGTAAGGCTTGCTACATCTGTCCTCAAGATACCAGAGGTACTTCTTAGGGCTTGGGAAAGTCTTGGTCTGATGTTATTAGATAGAATACTTACAATGGATATGTTCCCCACGCTATTAGCCACCAGTGACTAACGCTTTCATTTAGCCAATTAACTTCAATTAGCTTTTACAAAGGAACATTTACTTCTGAATTTTAGCAAGAACAGAAATACAAACATTTTTCCCCCAATACCTCAGGGACACATTCTCCTCAATACAGCCTCAATCTCTGAGGAAAGTGGACTCAGACATGATGCAGTTTCTACATGATATTTATCTCACTGAGTTCATCGCCAAACATGGCATTGATGGTAGAGGAGCCTTTATCTCAGTTACTGTGGGACTGAGTCTCAAAGGTTGCTCCTAGCTCCTCAAAGTTAGACTGGCTGGCTACCGAAAGTAGCACAGGCTCCACTTCAGGACCTTCCCATGGCTTGCTCTCCTGCCCTTTTGAAACTTACAAGGTTGCAGCCTCCTATATCCTTCACTTTAAATGAAAGCCCAAATGCCAAGGAAAAAAAAAACTTCTCGTTCAGTCATTTCAGTTACATCTGATCCTTCATGACCCCATTTGGGATTTTCTTGGCAAAGATACTGGAGTGGTTTTCCAGTTCCTTCTCCAACTCATTTTATAGATGAAGGAATTGAGGCAGAGTTAAATGACTTGCCCAAGGTCACATAGCCAGTAAACTGTCTGAAGCCATATTTGAACTCAGAATGATGAGTCTTCCTGACTCCAGGCCTGGCTGCCCATCATAAAAAAAAAGAAAACTTAGACCCATATCTCTGGGACAAATCTTGGATGAGGAAAGCATGAGGCTTCTCTTCCATCCATGTGTCTCACCACAATTCCACCAAAATAGAAGTCAAAACAAGAGACAGGGCTAAGTCTACCCAAGTTGCCTTTTTGAGTACAACCCCAATTCAGGCTATCCAGCCGTAGCCAAAGAGGATCCCATTCATCATGCAGTTAGCTGAGAGGAATCAGGTACTGAACATCTATATGTGCTCCAAAGTTCTAAGAATTGCATCAGCTGAGCATTCACCCATGCTCCTAAGAACTGAGCTCACTGGGCATCTTCTACTACACTTGTAATGCTCTCTTGGTTTCATGCCAGCTTGGGGTGAGAGGAAGCAGGTTCCTTATTATATCTCTAATAACTTCAAAGGGAGGTGGCTAATAGACCTAGCCCCAGGCTAACTACTTCCAACTAGGATGGCAGTTGATGAGGAGTTTAATTCTGCTGGGTTGTTTGCAAGACAACTTTCAGATTGGCTCATGTACACACTTGTTTTCCTGGGTGATTTAAGCTCTTTTGACTGTGACTGAGTGGTGGGCCCGATCTCAGCTACCAGGGCTGATGAAATACTGCCTTAGGTTGGCACTCCTGGTGCCCCAAGGCATCTTCTTCTTAGCAGCAGTAAGGAGCTATGCTTCAAACACAAATTTTGCTTTATAAATACCAAAGGCAAGGACCTAGCCAGCAAGATTGCATCATTACTTGTCATAGAAATTAAAGGTACAGTTTCTAATATAAATGTTATCCATGACACTCAGGCAAAAGCTCTTGTCAACAGCTCTGTCAACAGAATATAGGGCGTGCCTGCTCTCCAACTTTTGCAGATGTTACCAGGCATACTAGCCCCTATACCACCTACAGATTATATTAACATTCTGCAGAATCTTCAAGAAGAGAAACCTTGAGGAAGTGTACTGTTCAAAATCCATCAGTATGAATCCCAGAAGCTGTCAGAGCTGTTCACATCCCCCGACCTTAATTATGTCACCTATACACAGCTAGAAGCTTTTGCTCAATGCTCATAACTACAGGCTTATTCCTAAGTATATTCAATACTGATGCCTCCAGTTTTTTGCCATGATGTGTTCCAGTGTAAGTTATGATGCCCCCACTGGAAGTTTTAATCTTAGAAGACCTTCCTGCCTTACGTCTTGAGACTGAACAAATTGACCAGTTAACAGTGTTGCAACCCCAGCTCAGCCCAGATTCAGAACTCGATGTGGAAGGGGAGGGTCAGATGAGAAACTGCCTGAAAAATTCAAACTTTTTATATGCTATCAATATGAATTATCTACTCATAAAAATGTCTTTTATTGGGATCTGGCAACTGTTTATATGAAAGCATTAGCTTGAAACTGTATCTAGTGACCAAAGACAATTCAGATGTCTTAAAAATTATCAAGGACATGCTAAGCTTCTTTATGTAATTCACCAAACGTATCTCCTTTACTGTAAGAATTGATCACCAGACATTTGTTGAGAATTCATAATGGTTTTTCACTATCATTTCAGGGGAATGCCATTGTGACTATAGATAAGATAGAGATATGAAAGTTACACAATAGTATATAGTTAGGCAAATTCATATCATGCTAAATGGATGGATCCAAAGAGTAGTCATTGATGGTTCAGTGTGAGCAGCTAGGTGGCACAGTGGATGGAATGCTGGGCCTGGAGTCAGGAAGACCTGAGTTCAAATATGGCTTCAGATACTTAATAGTTGTGTGACCCTGGGCAAATTATTTAACCCTGTTTGCCTCAGTTTCCTCATCTATAAAATGAACTGGAGGAGAAAATAGCAAACCACTCCAGTATCTTTGCCAAGAAAACCCCAAATAAGGTCAGGAAGAGTCAAACATGACTGACAATGACTGAAGTCAGCTTGGAAGGAGATCTCTAGTGGAGTGCCCCAGGGATCTGTGCTCTTCCCTATACTCTTTATTTTTTTTTCCCCTAGTGGCATGAATAAGGGCATAAATAGCAAGATTATCAAATTCACTGATAATTGAGGTTAAGCAGGATAACTAATACAATGGATGTCAAAATTAGGATCCAAAAAGATCTTGACAAATTAGAATACCGAATCAAATATAATAAGATTAAATTTAATAAAGATAAAGTCACATTTGCATTAAAATGAACTTTATAGATAGAAGATAGGATAAAAGCTACTGGGAAGAAATTTGTCTGAAAAAACATCTGTGGTTTTAATAGATTATAATTTGACAGTGTGATGTGGCTGCTAGAAAATCTAACACAATCTTAGGCTGCAACAAGAGGTATAATGTCCAGGAATGGGGAGCTTACACAGTCCTGCAATGCCCTGCCCCAGTCAAATTACATCTGGATTTTTTTTTGCAGTTTTGCACATCTTATATTAGGAAGGATATTCGTAAGCTGGAAATACCCAGAAAAGGCAAGCAGAATGATGAAGGACCATGCCATATAAAAATAATTGAAAGAACTTAGAATGTTTAGTTTGGAGCAGAAAAGACAGGAAGGATATGATAGCCTCAAATATATGGAGCAATGTCATGTAGAAGAGGAAATATATTTGCTCTATTTATTCTTGTGGGCAGAACTATGAGTAACGGGTGGACATTGCAAAGAGGCAATTGGACTTGTTGAAAGGAAAGATTTCTTCATGATCAGACCTATTCACAAGCAGAATGGGCTACCTTGGGAGGTAGTAGTTCTTCCCCTCTCTAAAAGTCTTCAAGCAAAGGCTAGAAGCATATCTTTGACAGATGTGCTATAGAGAAGACTCATTGTCAGGTGCAGGTTGGTCTAGATGTCCTCGAACTCAATGCTGACTCGGTTATTCTGTGATAAAGTCCTACTCAAAATGGCTCAGAGACCATTTGTGGTCAGACCATTGTGACTCAGAGCCACAAACACTTTGAGACAATGGATGAAGGACTAGATTTCTCAAACTAGAGAGTAGAGAATGGTGATGGCTGTGAGGGTCTCCCTGGCTGTGAGTTGGTCATGTATAGCCAAATGAATGAATAAAGGAATGAGTGAATGAATGAATGAATGAATGAATGAATGAAAAGCCTTTATTTAAGGGCTTACTATATGCAGAGCATCGTGCTAATCACTGGGTATACCAACAGAAAAGCAGAAAGAATGCTAATAGGCAAAATGGGACATAGAGGAGTTTCGGGAGCAAGTCCTTTGGAAAGGTTCCATGGTCTTTAGGGTATAGGGATGGTAGAGCATCTTCTTTAGTGTTATTTCCACGGCTGAAAGTGTATCCATTTCTGATGCTGAACCATTTGACAATGTCAAGGATTCTGGTGGTGAGAACTTTGTTTTACAGGTATTCAGTAGCGCTGACTACTAAGGAGTCAGCAGCTATAGTATCCCCAGAAGCAGTTGCCAGGTTGCATCTCCACATTGGTTGCTTCCCAGGCTGAGGTCTGCTAGGGCAGGGATGGAAGCAGTATGGGTAGTCTAAACATACTACCACTCTGAGACTGTCATGCTTATGTGTCCAGTGGTGACAGCTGCTCAGGACCTCATGTTGGTGGTAGAAAAGAAAATGGGCCTCATCTCCGCAGTGACTACTTCCCTCAATAATGACTGTAAGGCCTGTGTCAGAAGCAGGTCCGGTGGTCTTTGGAGAGGGGGGAGCAGTGCTATTCACAGTGTTCTTGGGTTCAAGGTCCTGCACTATCACTATCAGGGTGGGAGGGGAGGTGGTGGTCAAGATGGTGGTGGTGGTGGTTCGACTTGCCTGGCATACACTGCCTCCTGTCTCTCTCAGGATGCCTTACTGCTTCAGCATGTAAAGACAGTGTCTGGATGCAAAAGATCCTCATCAGCACTGAAGGAAAATGTATATAGAAGTGTTCTATGTCAGGCATAAGGTTCGGATACCATGACAACGAAGGTGATCTGAGTATCACGAAGAACTCTAATGAGGCTCTCTGTCTTGTGGGCAACTTGCATGTTGTTATACCCAAGCATAAGAAGCTGGCTTCATCTTTCCACTTACCCAAATGAGTTTTATCTGGACAGTTACCTGACACAACCAGAAAAATTGGCCTCAGAGGAAATGTGGTACTGCCCAATAATAAAATGAATAGTAACATTACAATCCAAAATAATTCTTTGTAAAGCAATCAATCACTATACAATCATTAATTAAGTACTTACTATGTGCCATGCCCTGTGTTAAGTACTGGGGATACCAAAAAAAGGAAAAGATTGTCAGTCCATCTCCTCAAAGAGCTTACGATCTAACGGGAAAGACAACATGCAAACAAATATATACAAAGCAAGCAATATAAAGTAAAAATTAACAGAAGGAAGACATTAGAATTAAGAGGAGTTTTGGAAGGCTTCCTGAAGAAGGTGGGATTTTAGGCATGGGGCACCAGAGAAAATGCCCAGGGTGTCTTGTTTTTGAGCCTAGGTAGTTGGGAAGATAATGGTGCCCTCAAAAATAATAGAGAAATTAGGGAGAGGGGAGGGTTTGGGGAGAAAGATAATGAGTTCAGTTTTGGACATGTTGAGTTTATGTTGTCTACAGGATATTGAATTTTAGATGTCTAGTAAATATCTGGTTAAGGGAGTCTGGTGATCAGTAGATAAGTTAGGGCTGGATAAATAGATCTGAGAATCTTATGCATAGACATGATAACTGAATCCATGGGACTTGATGAGAAGAGCAAATGAAACAATGTAGAGGGAGAAGAGAGCCCAGGACAGAATCTTGAGGGACACTGACAGCAGCTACTAGATAAAGATTCAGTAAAGGAGACTGAGAAGGAGTGATCAAACAGGTAGGAGGAGAACCAGGAGAGAACAGTGTCCCCAAAGCCTAGAGTGTTTAGGAGAAGAGAGTGATTGTTAAAGAGGCAAAGGCTGCAGAGAAGTCAAGGATGAGGTTTGAGAAAAGGCTATTAGATAATGATTAAGAGATCACTGATGACTTTGGAGAGAGCAGCTTCAGTCAGAAGCCAGAGTGGAGACATTTGAGAAGAGTAAAAGGAAGTAGAAGCACCAATTGTAGACAGCTTTCTTAAGGAATTTTGTCATAAAAAGGAGGTGAGATAGAGGACAATAGCTGGTGAGAATGGACGGATCAAGTAATTTTTTTTTGTTTATTTTTAGGATAGGAGAGGCATGGGCATATTTATAGACAATAGGGAAGTGACTGGTAGATAGGGAGAGTTTGAAGATTAGCGAAAGAGTGGAGATGATAGAAAGAACAATCTGCTGAAGAAGACAGAATGGAATGGGATAACTCATGCTTCCAGACACGCTTACAGCCATGTCAGTCTACCTTTTCATGTGAAGGAGTAGATTGTGGGGGGTGGGGAGGTATCTGAGTGATATGAAATCAGGAGGGGAGAAAAGGAAGCTTTCAGCAAATGACCTTAATGTTTTTCATTGAAATATGAGGTAAGGTTCTCAGTTAAGATGATGAGGGAAGGGGGAACGATGGAAGACTTGAGGACCAATGAAAAGGTTTGGAAAAACCATTGTGTTGAATGGGACAGTTAATTGAATAGGATACAAGGATGACTTTGCTGCAGTGAAGGCTCAGTTAAGCTTATATATGTACTGCTCTCAGGTAGCAGTTTCATTATTTTCTCCAGCTTTATTCAGCAGCATGTGAATAGAAATGAAGGCAGTATGTGGTGGGAGTAAATCAAGGCTAGAGCTTGGCAGAGCATGATAGGTGATAGGTTAAGAAAGTAAGGATCTTGAAAAAAGGAGGATAAGTTTGCTAAGGGGTCAAGATGGGGAAGTTAGGAGAGTGTAGGCAGTGCAGGGATGATAGTCTTGGAAATAACTGAGGTATAGAAGAATTGGAGGTCATGGCAAGAATAAACAACAGGGTTAGGAATTGTAAGGTAGCAGGAAAGATGGAAAGACTTTTGTAAAATTAAGAATTTGAATAAAATGACTTGTAATGTCTTTTTCAGCTCTATGCCTATGTGCAAAACATCATTTCTCATCAAAACTTCATTTTTTTCTTCTTTAGGCACCTTCACATCCCCATTTCATTCAAGACAAGAGTTGATCAGATTTGTGTCCTTTTAATTCCTTTACATTCTGCCTGTACTTCTTACTTACCACTTACTATCCTTTTCTTGAAAGATTTTTTTCCTTCTGATCTTCATTCATCAACAGTTATTTATTGATTGAGGACTTCCTAGGTACCTAGAACACTGCTGGAGAGGGAATGGGGACTACAAAGGAAGAGTCAGATCCAGTGCCTTCTGTCAAGGAGATTATAGTCAAGGCAACAAAACTAACTCACAAAGAAAATACTAGAAAAATATTACCAAACGGTATATGACAATGTGCTAAATTATGTGGCGTGGACCATAAGTCTTCTATTCAAGTTTCTTCATACATTTCATTCAGTTAGTTCTTCATGTTCCCAGCTGGGGCTAGGGCCTAACACTAGAGATGAGCTGCCAAATCTCTACTCATTCATGTACAGGGAGAAAAAAAAAAACAACACTGGCAGTAGGGTCAGAGGGCCTGAGCTAAAGTCCCCAGTTCTTCAGCCCACTAGCCTTGTGACATTGGGCAGGTAATTTAATCTCTGAGCCTCTGATCTTCCATTTGTAAAATGAGGACAAGGTGGTACTAGATGACCTCTTAGGTCCCTTTCAGTTGTGAAACTTTTCTGAGGAAGAGGAGGTATTAAGTTCCAACACTAAATCCTACAATCCTAGTTTAGAACCATGCAGCATTCCATGCAGGCATTTAATTGCCAAATTGCCACTGGACCATCTTTTGTGAAGGTCCTGGGGCAGTGTGTGAAAGCTATAGAAAAGAACGCCTTGGCCAGTCAGGCTTTGGGAAGGTTACAACAGCTTGGTTATGGTGGTGTGGGGTTTCCTTCCTGTCTCCTTCTGTTTTTGTTTTGTGCAGCCCTGGCTGCTGACCCTTTAGAAAAGGCAGACAGGAGTGTGTGTGATGTATTCCTGTTTACCCAAGTACGTATGTGTGTGGTCCAAGGCCTGGGCCTGTGAGACTTTGCAGCCAGGATGCTACATCAACAAGGGTATCTAAGTAGTAATGACAGGTCCAATGGTTTCAGGTTAAGATTCAGTCTAATCCCCTGTCAACCGGAAAGATTTCCCAATAGTGGACATTTTGCACATCTAGTATCCTTCTCCAGACTTATATCAGTACTGCATTCCTTTCTTTTATAGGAATTCCCCTTTGAATGCCTTTTGCAGAAGCCTCAGGAGTATACCTTTTCAGGGCTTACAACTCTGAGTTCACAGTGCCTGGCATGTAGTTAACATTTGATAAATGCTCCTTGATTAATTGACTGATTGATTGGGTGACATTGAGTGTTTTGTGGCAGTCTTGGAAGTGTTGCTAATGCTTAATGACAGCTTTAATACTCTGTGTGTGGTTGGTCTGACAGCTGCTTCCAGGTGGTTTTGTCCTTGTGGACACACCCTTTTATGGATCCTAATTTTGTTGTCTTTACTGTCATCTTCACAACAAGGCAATGCACGGATATGATTTTTTTTCAATAGGCATTTTAGATAATGAAACAAAATGAGAACTTGATCCTCTACTGACTTTTAACGGTTAGAAATGAAGATGATTGGAAATCAAAGCTATTCTCCCCAAGGCACAGTTTTTAACTTAAAGAAAACCTTTGCTTCCTTGTGAGACCAAGCCAACTAATTGGTTTCCTCCATTGGCAATACTCATTGAGGCCTTAGGAGTCTAACCAATTTCTAGAGCATCTGGGGTGGGGAGAAGCTGGAGGAAATATATGTTGATTGAAGACCTAATCTTCAAATTAGGGCAGCTAAGTGGCACAGTTGGACAGAGCTCTGATCCTGGTGTCAGAGAGACTTGAGTTCAAATGTAACCTTAGATATTTAGTAGCTGTGTGACCCTGAGCAAGTCACTTAACTCTGTTTGCCCCAGTTTCCTCATCTGTAAAACGAGCTGGAAACCAACCCAGTATCTTTGCCAAGAAAAGCCCAAATGAAGACACCAAAGTTGGACCCCACTGAAACGACTGAACAATGATTTTCAAAAGGCAGAAAAAATACAATTGAATTCTAAGAGAGCAAAACATCTTGTGTTATGCAATAATTCACTTCCTGACACATATATTATAATTTTAACAAGAAAATATATACTTAATTGGAATTTTTCTTGGAGCTCATAGAAGATAAAGAGTTCAAAAGAACATATTTTAGGGATTTGCTTTCTTGAATTCTTTCAAAAAACATTTCCCTTTATCTTTTTAACTCATGCAGGTATTATAAAGATAATATTATTCATATAGGCCGGATGTGTATTTTTTTATTCCTCATTCACTTTCTATGGCATTTTCAGAACACCCCTGGAGCAGAAAGTGGGGAGCTGTTTTGTGGCTTAAATAGTTATTTTGAGTATTTTAAAATAAATTGACATACAGCATAGAATAAGAGGCAGTATATCATAATGGTCAGAGAGACCAGCCTCAAAGTCAGAGCTATTTGGATCTATGTCTACCTCTGACACAAACTGGCTGGAAGGAGTTTGCTGGAGTTTACTAGCTTGAACAAGCTAGGGAAAATTGATTATAAAATTTTCAGTATGCGAATTTATACCTCGGAAGTCAGAAGAGCTACTAATCAGAGCTGATTTATCATATTGTTGATTGCTTACACTTTTAAAAGTGATGGAGAAAATGATAATGCAGATTAAACTTAAAATTATATCCTGCTTTTGGAAAGCTAGTTGTTAAATATTTGTTATCACATCCTTGTAGTGTGCCCCTGGACAAAGCCATTTTTCACCCAAGCACCAACAAGCTGGCTTTGGCTGCCTCTGAAATGATCCAAAGGC
>NW_020954552.1:14855712-14904148 GCF_900497805.2 Vombatus ursinus | reverse complement strand
CACCTTATGTTGGAAAAGAGCAATTTACTGGTTGTGTGAAGCTAAAATGGGTCTTCCATTGCCTGTAAGCTCAATAAAAGTCAGATGTATAACGTTATTTGCTCCCCTAAAGCCAATTTAATCTCAGTCTGTGAATGCAATGTTGTAGTGTCAGAAGAGGAGAGGCGATCTCACTGTGCTCAGCCCTGTCCAGACTGTATCTGAAGTGTTGTCTTTTGAGAGAGACCCTGACAAAGTGGAATACAGTGCTGGTGCCTTTCCTCTGACATTATCTTCAATTTGTCCTGTATATATCTTGTTTGTATGTAGTTGTTTATAATTTGTCACAATTAGATTGTGAGGTCCTTGAGAGCAGGGACTATTTTGGTTTTGTCTTGTATTCCCTGTGCTTAGCACATAGAAGACACAATAAATTCTTTTGAACTTGATTTGACATTCAGAAAAGCAACCAAGATAATAAAGGGTTTTAAAGTCATGTCATATAAGAAATTAATGAAGTAATTGGGGGGGGTTGGATTGGAAAAGAAACTACTTGAGAAGGATACTGTAGCTGTCTTCAAATTTCAGAAGGTATGTCATGTAGAGACAGAGCTGTAACTAGGGTGAGGCAGTTGAGCTGTGCCTGAGGTTGCCAAAATTTAGAAGGTGCTACCAGTACTTGTACTTTATCAGGTAGAAATAAAAGAATTTAACACAACTTTAGCAAGAATAATTATGTAAAATAGGAAGCTACTAGATGGTTACATTTCCTCTCCACCCTCCTACTCAAAAGCTACATCCTGAGTGAGTTTTTCCTAGCCTGAATGCACCCTATTCTTCCCCTCTGTAGCATCAGTAGGCTCAGGTCATGGAATCTCTCTGCCCATGGAGGTTATTATCCCTGGGTCTCCCTCATACAAATGTTTTGTGGTCTCTTTCCCCATGGGATTTTTTTTGTCTTAAGGGTCTGTCTCTCCTACCCCCTCCAAGCTGAATTTGTTTTAAAATAAATTTGAAGGCACAAGTCCCCTAGGCACCAGAATTACTATGATTGCTCTGTGTAGGAAACATATTAGAATTATTCTGTATAGTTCCACAGGGAAGAACTAGGACCCATTGATGGAAATTACAGGGATGCAGATTTCAGCTAAGTAGAATGGTAATTAAAGCTGTTCAAAAATGAAATGGCAGATCTTAGAAGACAGCTAGTTTTCTGTCACTAGAAGAATTCATAAAACACATGACATTTCTGGTCCTCAGTTGCCTAATCTGTAAAATAAGGATGTATGCACATATAAATCCTAATGACCCAGCTCTAAATCCAATGATCTTATTGCCTTTACTCCTAATGTTACACTGAGGACATTTTTTGGAGGCAATTAGGGTTAGGCTACTTGCTCAGGGTCACTCTGGTAGCAAGTATCTGAGTCTGGATTGGAACTCAGGTCCTCCCAACTCCAGGGCAGTGCTGTATCCTCTGTGCCACCTAGCTTTTCTGCTGAGGACATTTAAGATAATAATAGTCATTTTAAGATAATGGTTTTTGTTTGTCTTTCATTCTTAAAGAGGGCCATGAAATCAGGAAGGTGATGCCATGATTTGCAAGTGAATTGGATTTAAGTGAGGGAAGGACTTAGTGCAAAGTCACCAGCCTCACTTTCTCCTCTAGAGCCATCTGGGTCTAGTGGCATGATATAGTCACTTAACAAATATGAAGTTTTCTAACTGAATATGTTTTTTTCTAATATTTCAGGGAGAAAGATATGACCCCTTCAAATTTAGATGGTTTGCTAGAACCCAATAGAATGTCCTAATAGAATGTAGAATCATCTCTTCACATGCAAGCATAGCATAAGAGAGTCGATTTCAGAGCCAAGAAAACCTGGGTTCAAGTCCTACCATTGATGTATATTATATGTATGATTCTGGACAAGTCTCATCCTCTCAGTGCCTCGGGCATTTCTCTAAAACTATAATATGAAGAATAAGTATTGATCCACATGGGAAGGAGGATTTGCCAGATGGGGAGTTCCCTATGCCAGTGAAATCACAGGTCTGGGCAAAAGTAAAAAACAAAAGAGTTACTCCAAAGACTGGAAGACTGTAGGCCAAAAATATTGTACATGTGATTCCTATTTTAAATGGAGCCTGTATGAGAGGGCCTCTGAAGACCTTTCCAACTCTCAAATTTTATTCATTCATTCATATCAGAGATGTTGGACAACCTTGTCATCTCTATTTGTACCTAAGAAAATCAAAGTACCAGTTTATTTTTTTTTTTTTTTAGTGTCCTTAGCAGGACGGCTAGGTGCTGCAGTAGATAGAGCACTGCCCTGGGGTCAGGAGACCTGAGTTCAAATCCAGCCTCAGACACTTACTAACTGTGTGACCCTAAGCAAGTCACTTAACCCTGATTGTCTTCCCCTAAAAATGAGGACACAGTCCTCAGTGTCATATTAGGAGTAAAGGCAATGAGATCATTGGATTTAGAGCTGGGTCATTAGGATTTATATGTGCAAACATCCTTATTTTACAGATTAGGCAACTGAGGACCAGAAAAGAGAAGTCACATAGTACAGCCAGGATGAATCCAGGTTCTCTGACTCCAAAGCCAAGATGACTTCCACTACACATCATGGTTAGCATCCCAAGTCTTCTAAACTCTACTCAATGGCTTGCATCATTAGGCACGTATTTCAATCTGTGACTCATTCTAAAGAGACATCATGAAAGAATGTTGAGTTTGTCAGGAGAATGAGGGGTCAAATCCTGCCCAAGGCAATTGCTAGATGGGTAACCATGGTTAATTCCCTTTCCCTCTCTGGGCCTCAGTAGACTACTCTGCCAAATGGAGATAACCTTTTCTTTATTTTGGCAGAATCATAGATCCAGAAATGGAGAAGTGCCAAGAGTAAGAGGCAATCAATTCCAACTTGCTCATTTTACAGATGAAGAAACTGGAGCATAGAAGTTAGTCACACAGGATGTACCTGAAGTGAGATATGAAGTCAGGTCTTCCTGACTCCAAATCTAGTGACCTATTCACTATGTCACTTCTCCTCTCTCCTAAGCATGATTATGAGGAACGTGCTTTGGAAGGCTTGAATTACAAAAGATTATTCTTGTTTGTTTCTCTGTTATTAAATAATAGCAATTGCTGATCTATATTTTATACATGTATTTACATATACCTAAGGTAAACACTGTACTTTATTATATGCCTTATCTCATTTGATCCTCACTAAATTTGACAGTAGGAGCATTATACATCGAAGATTGACAAGTGTAAGATGTGGCAAAGTAGGCTTTCCCTGACCCTTTCATTATGATTTCTATGTTTCTGATTTTCTGCTTTTTAATTCCTATTTTATCATATGGTCTTCTGGCCTTTTGGCAGCTAGGTGGCACTGTGGATAGAGTGCTGGGCCCGGAGTCAGGAAAACCTGAGTTCAAATCTGACCTCAGACACTTACTAGCTGTGTGATCCTGGGCAAGTCACTTAACCCTGTTTGCCTCAGTTTCCTCATCTGCAAAATGAGCTGGAGAAGGAAATGGCAAACCTCTCCAATATCTTTGCCAAGAAAACCCCAGATGGGGTTACAAAGAGTCAGATCCAACTGAACAAAAAAATTAAAACAATTTCTGGCTTTTCCTTCTTCAATCATAGTCATATTGGAGGGACCCTATCAGTCCTCTATTTAGCAGTCATCCTGTTAGTGCTATAATGAAATCATGTATAACCTCTGTTACACCCAATTCTGGAGCAGTCTGGCTCAAGAAAGTCATTTGCTGCCAACTCATAGAGAGGGAAGGAAATCTAACTCCTGACTGGCTGAGGGAATGCTTAGTGCAAATCTGCCTTAAGGGACATGTTTGAGGGGCAGCTAGGTGGCGCAGTGGATAGAGCACTGATAGAGCACAGGATAGGCCCTGAAGTCAGGAGGACCTGAGTTCAAATCCAGCCTCAGACCAAACACTTGACACTTACTAGCTATGTGACCCTGGGCAAGTCACTTAACCCCAATTGCCTAAAAAATAAAAAAATAAAAATAAGAATTTTTTTTAAAAAAAAGGGACATGTTTGAGTTTCACTGGAGAGACTTTGGAAATGTGTTGAGAGAAGATCCAGGGAGGTGGTTGACAGACTTTTGAATGGCAGACTTTAAAAAAATAAACTTACCTGATTGTATCCTCTTTAAGATAATAGTAGTCACTTAATAAACATGTAGTTTGCTAATTGAATATGTTTTTAATATTTCAGGCAGAAAGATATGTCCCCTTTAAATTTAGATGATTTGCTAGTGACCTAGTAGTCTATAGAGATTGGTAAAGTGTTAAGAGTTCATTATAGTAACTTCCAGCTACCTGCTGGGAAAGGGAAAGCCCTTCCCTTTAAAGTGGAGAAAATGACTTCATTCTGACTAGAAAAGAAGGACAATTCATAATATAGATGTTCATCATACACAGTGGGGTCATAATCACTCTCTCTTTTGACTTGGCCAAACTATATGGTACAGAAAGTCAGTTTCTTTCTCCTGAAAAAGTAGAGAAGAATTCTCTAACTATCAAGAAAGCTATTCAGAAAGGAATTTAATGCCTTCTTTCTGGTAAGTTGTAAAAAGTCAAAAGTTTAACTCGATCCCTCACTTCCAATATATCATGATTATTGCTGCTTTGAGCAAAGGAGTGAAGAATGTGGCCAGAACATTACATTTGGCAGGTTACTCCATGCATAGTATATAGGACGGGTTAGAGAAAAGACAATCTAGGTGTTTGGAAAATAGTTTGGAAGGCATTGTAATTTCCCAAGCAAATGGTAATGAAGGCCTGAATGAAGGGGTGGCAGTTGGAACGGAAAGGAAGGGAGAATAGGAGAGAAATATCCAATGAAGTTTTAAAGGAATCAGCAGGACATGGTGACCGTTGGAATATGAGGGCTATAGTAAAGAGAGGGATCCCAGATGAATGGTACCCAATTCAATCAATCAGCAAGAATTAATTAAGTGCCTACCATGTGACCGCCACCAGGCTAGGCACTGGGGACACAGAGACAAAAAGTAAAAAGCTCCTAAATTAGGGGCTTAATTCTATCAAAATATTATATCACTATAATTTATGTAAATCTTAATTTAAGTGCAAATAAATAACTTTTCTTGTGGAAATATTCTCCTCTGAGGCCGACTTCTAATCATATAGTCTTATGTCACACAATCGGGGGCACTGAGAGGTTAAGGGACTTGACCAAGGTCATAGAGTCAATATGTGTCAGAAACAGGACTTGTACCCAGGTCTGCCTGGCTCTGAGACTCTGTCCACTTCTTAATGCTACCACTCATTTAACTTCTTACTCAGTTATTAAAAATTAGTAATCACTGTGCTATGTGAATCTAATAAGGAATTCTGCCTTTTCTAGGAAAATACAATTGGAATTGTGTGTTCTTATCCAAAATTCTGTTAAATACACCTATGTGAATGCTTCAGTTTACCCTTCAATGAAGGCATGATTCCTAAGAAGAGACAATGAGCCTCAGTTGTGCTAGCCTTACAAATCTGCACCTATAAAATACACAGATAAGGTTGTCCCACCTCTCAGAGCACAGTGGAAGAAATGAAGTCTAAGTGAAGTTATTCTGTGTTGAGGATAGAAATCATAATCAAAGGAAAACATGGCTTTTACGATGCTCACAGAAAGTTGTGAGTGAAAGAAATCATTCCGACAAATTTGGCATTGACAACAAAGTAAAGCATTTTGGAGCACCTTGTTGAAACATTATGAAAGTTGATCCCAGGCTCTGCAGAGGAATATACTTTCCCCAAATGTAAAGGAAACAATTTTCCCTCTAGAAAAATAACAGGCAAAGCCTTGAATTGATCCTCAGATGCCAAAACCAGACCAACTCAATCCCGACAGCCTTCCATGGTTCAGAGCTCCTGATATTGACTCATTCTTGTCAGGACTTCTTTCCCATTTCCTTCTGCTTCTTATGTAAATCTAGGGCTTAAACACCAATGTATATCACTGGGAAGACAGTATTAAAGGATTCTGTGTCTATCTGAGTTTCAAGTAGTTGCCAGGTTTTCTGCAGGAGCCTAAACCCTTTGTTCTGCTACTTAGGGTCTTGTCTTGCTTTTCTTAACCCTCTGTTTACATTTTGTGTCTTCTGGGTAAAACACCAATTTTTGGTGAAATCAGCATGCATAATGCCAGCCTGGAATAACACAGTACCTTCAATAAGATGATGTGAGGAAGGGGGTGCTTGGTAGTACGGAAGTAAGAGGAGCTTAGGCTCATATTTGGATGACCTTTCCCTTAAGGTTATTCTTGAAATTCAAAGCAGCTATCAAATAGAAGAAATGCATGTTTACTTACTACTAAAGACGAACAAATGAGAAGACCCCTACTTATCACATATTATAAAATTCAAAATCTCTACAAATTTTAGTCCCTTTTGTGTGATTGTAGGTACATTTGGCCTTAAATCTTTGTAGAAAACATTGCATTTGATTATAAATCTTGGTCATGAAGCTCATCTTTACCTCAGTTTAATAAGTGAATCAATGTATGAATGAATGAGCATTTATTAAATACCATGTACTATGCTAAGCTCTAGGGACATATGTCTTCAAGGAGCTTGCATACTAATATAAGAAATAACACATAGAGGGGAATGGTAGCTAGGGAAAAATATTTTGGTTTAGAAAGTTAAAAGAGATGGTGAGTGGAATCATGGGGAAGAAGTGACATTCTGTTTCCAATATCAATGACAGTATTGACCTGATTGTATATCCAGAAGTGTAAACTGTAATGGTGGGGAGAGGATGGGGAAAGAGGTATTACAGCTTAAGACTACACAAAGAGTTTTGAGACACTGTGGTATGCCACATAAGACTTCCACCATTCAAGACTGCAAGAGTGCCTGAACTGAAAGGGTAAGACCTCCTGGTCTTAGGGTGGGAAAGGAGAGAAAGAAAGTTCAATTAAATATTAGAATTGAGCACAGACTGTGACCGTTCACACAAGGCCCTGGATACTTTCTTAGTTCCCTTGTAGGATTCTACCTGCAGGTAGCATGGTATTGTAATGTGTTCCTCCAATCCTGGGAGTTCTCAGTGAGGTCAAAACTGCTTTCATACTATTTTGCCTGTTAAATACTCCTTTCTTTTCCAGTTTCATATCTGTATACAGAAGGGCCAAAACAAAATATCACAACAAATTAAATGTAGAAGCAAATAAGAAAATCTATCTTCTATTAAGTGAGACCATAAAGATATTTGCAGAAACATTTATTTATTTATTTTTGGTGAGGCAATTAGGATTAAGTGACTTGCCCAGAGTCAAACAGCTAGTAAGTATTATGTATCTGAGGCTGAATTTGAACTCAGGTCCTGCTGACTCCAGGTCCAGTGCTCTACCCACTGCACCACCTACCTGTCCATTTGCAGAAATATTTAAATGCCACTCTTCTCACTATTTTTTTTCAATTTGGAAATTATAATTATTTTTCACAAAAATATATAATTATGTTAACATGTAGTGGTTTTTATTTTTTAATTAACAAATATTTTAAACTTTTATGCTTTTATTTTTTCAAGTTTTCCTTGATATTTTCTGTTTCTTATCTCATCATAGTTATCCCACATATCCCTTTGCTTCTCCTTGCCAGAGAGCCGTCATATCTCTGACCAATAGTATTTTTCAGAAAGGAAAAAAAAAATCAGCACAACTGACTAATACATTGAAAAAGTCTGAAAACAAGCACAAAGTGTAACACCTGTGGACCTGTCACCTCTGTGAAGGACTAGGTTGAAAGTGTCTTCTCCTATCTCCTAATCCAAGTCCTGCTTGATCTTTATAATTTTGTTACATTTACGTTTGAGTTTTTTTGGAGTATCATTGTTCTTTCCATTTACATTGTTGTAGTTACTGTGTATATTGTTTTCTTGGCTCTGTTTATTACACTCTGCATCAGTTTATATGGATCTTTCCATACTTCTTTGTATTTACCATCTATATAATTCCATTACATTCACATACCACAATTTACTTAGCCATTCCCCACTTGATGGGCATTGACTTTGTTTCCAATACTTAGTTATCACAAAAAGTGTTGCTATAAATATGTTGTAGTCTATGGGGACTTTTTTCCCTATCAATCAATGACTTCTTTGGAATATAAACCCAGTAAAGGAGTCTCTGGTTCAGAGGGAATGAACATTTTAGTCACCTAATTTATATAATTTCAAGTAGCTTTCCAGAGTGGCTATACCATTTCACAGCTCCACCAACAATGTATTAGTGTACCTATCTTCCTACACCCCCTCCAACATTTATTGTTGCCATTTTTTTTATGTTTGCCAATTTTCAGACCTAAAATCTCAGGGTTATTTTGACAAGCATTTCTCTTATTATTAGTGATTTGGAGCATTTTTTTCATGTGGTTGTGAAAATTTTGCAGTTCTTCTTTGGAGAACTTTTTGTTCCTATCCTTTCATCATTTATCTATTGAGGAATGGCTATTAGTATTATGCATATTTATTCATTCTTTATATATCTTAGACACCAAATCCTTATCTGAGAAATTTGATGCAAAGATTTATTTTCTTTTTCTGAGACTGGCTTATTTGATTTCTATCTGGTCTTTTTAAATTTTTGAAGGTATTTCTCTATTTTGTTTTGTCAGTTTTGTTAGCATAGAACTAGATGTAATATGTTCTGATTGTTCTTTTTATTTCTTCTGGTTTTGCTGTGATTTCACCTTATTTATTTACTATTTGATTTATTTGATTTTCTGCCCTCTTTAATCAGATTAACTAAGGGTTTATCAATTTTGTCAATCTTTTCAAAGAACCAGTATTTCAGTATTATTTATCATTTCCATGGTTTTTTGTTTCCAATTTAACTATTTCTTCTCTAATTTTAATATTCTCTCTTTTGAGCTTATTTTACATTCATTTATTTGTTGGCTTTATAATTTTTAAATGCATATTCAGTTCCTTAATCCTTTCTGTTTTAAATTTTGTGAATGTATGTTTGTAAGGATATGATTTCCCCTCTGAGTACTGCTTTAGCTGAATTCCAGAACTTTTGGTGCATTGCTTTATCATTATACTTTTCTTTTACATAGATATTGTTTCTATGATTGTTCTTTGACCCACTCATTATTTAAGATTTCATTGTTAAGTCTCCATGTCTGTATCTTTTGTTTGCAGTCCCAGAACCAATTTCTATTTTTATTGCATTATGGTCTGTAAAAGATGTATTGACTATTTCTAACTTTTTACATTTGTTTGCAATATTTCTGTCTAGTACATTGCCAATTTTTGTTTTTATGTGGTACAGAGAAATATTAATATTCTTTTGCCATACCATTTAGAAGATGCCTTAAGTTTTAAAACTCATTTCTCTAGCGATTTGCTCAATTCCATATCTTTCCTTTTGTTTATCTTTCTGCTATACAAAACTGAGTGAGGGATATTGAAGTTCTTGTTTATTACTATATCTTCTTGTAGCTCAGATGATATTTCCTTTATAAATTTGCATGTTAAGGCATTTGGAGCATATAAACTTATTACTGATATTGGTTTGTTGTCCATGGTTTCTTTCAACAAAATGCAGTTTCCTCATTTATCTCTTTTTTGTTTTTTGAATATTTGTTTTTGCTTTGTCAGTGCAATTACAACTCTTGTTTTTTGAGATTCATTTGATGCATAATAAATTTCCCCCCATTTCTTCAGTTTTATTTTATCTATGTCTGTTTTTTTTAAAGATATTTCTTGTAAACAACAGATTGTAGGGTTTTGTCCATTTGTTTAATCCATTCACATTTAAAGTTATTAGTTGGGCATATGTTTTTCTCCATCTATCTCAAATATTTTTTTTCAAATCATGATTTTTTTTATTCTTTTGCTGTAAACACAGTGTTATATTGCTACAGTTACTTTACTTTAGTCTTTTAAAAAGATGGTCCTGTTCCCTTAGGCTCTCTTTTCTTCACCTCTGATTCCTTTATCTCATTCCGTTTTATCTGGTTATTTATTTTTCATCCCCTTTTTTCCTCTCAGTTAGTCAAGTAAATACCCCTTTCCTTTCCTCTCCTTCAACTAGTTCTGTTTCTTAAGGTTTTTTGCACCCCTTTCCAAAAAGGATTTCTTTTACTCTCTTCATTTTCCATCCTCTCTTTCTGTGTACTCTGGGCCCTCATTCTATGATTCATGACCCCCATGATTATCTGGTCTCTCTCTTTTTTTCTGTATTCCTTGTGCAATCAAAGCTTCCAAGATATGCATTCTAGGCTCTCCCCTCTAGGCACTTTCTGCCACCACCTTGTAAAACTTGCTCCATAGATTCCCCCTTTTCAGAGTGTCTCCATCCCATAACAATGCCAATTTTTGCAGGTGTCAGAAAAGATACTGCTTCTAGGTAAGGTCTTTCCCCCAGCCAAGTCTTTAATTATGCAACTCACCACTGATCTATGCCCTCATTTGGTTACTTTATTTTCCATATTTGCATTAAAATCTCATCTCTGGGTCAATGTTCTCCCACTGATCCAGGTGCCAGTTGTTCCCAAGGGTTCCAACTCCACTCATCCTGATATAAGATGGGCAGACTTTTAAACATAAAATTCTTCGGGCCACGCCCACTGTAAGGTCCTCTTCTCCCTTTATAAATCATCTCTCTTCACTCATTGGAACATTTATAAGTGGAACCTCCTCCCAACCAAAGCAGGGCCTCCTTCTTTTCAATCCTTCTTCTCTCCTCCTCACCTACTCCCTGAGAAGCTCTTTTCTTTCTTTGACTACAGAGGTCATCTTCCTCTCATTATTAGACCTTTGTCAGACCCCAGCACATCACAAACTATTCTCCTTTCCTGTACTCCACTTCCTTCCTTCTTGTAGATCTCATGTTGTATTGTAATTCTACCAACACAAACAGTGATTCACCTGTAGGTAGGTATTACCAGTTCTGTCTGTAATGCCCCATCTGCCTCTTCACTGTTACCTCTTCCAGATTTCTGCCTCTACCTCTGTTTTCTTGTGTACATTTAGAAACAAATTTCTTACTAATCTGTCTGTTGTTACTGTCCTTGCCTGCTGAATTTATTCACTTCATTTCTGTTATTTGGGGTGTTTAAAAAGCAAATAATATTTTCAGTTTTGGCTTTGCCTTGAAAAACATTTCAATGCCTCTTTATTATTGAACATTCATCTTTTTTTTTCATGTATGGCTAAACTCAGATTTGCAAGGTCAATCTGGGTTGTATCTTGAGCTTCATTGTTCTTTGGAAGACATTATTTCATTCCTTCTTATGTTTTCTGTGGGTGCAGAATAGTCTTGTGTTATTTGAATTTCTTTTCCTTTGTATTTGAATGTCTTTCTTTTGATCACTCATTCAACTTGTTGTTTCTGAATTAAATTATTAAAATTTAACAACTAAGTGGAGTTTGCAGCCTTGGATTTTTTTTTCTAGAGGCAATTTGTGAATTCTTCCAACTCATATTTCACTTTCTGTATTCAGAAGTTCTATGTAGTTTTCTTCTATTATTGCCTTAGTTATTGGGTTAAGGTTTTTTGTCCTGCCATGTTCTTCTGAGAGATATGTGATCCTTAGGTAGTGTCTACACATCCTGTCATTGAAATCAGTATGTTTTCCTTGCATAGTGAGCATATTTTTAAATGTTATTTTTTTTTGCTTCTCCTCTTTTAGATTGCCCTTCATTTCTCTGTATCTTCATTCTCAATCTACTGTTCTCTCTTTTGTTTCTGTGGTAAGGCTTGCCATTGCAGATTCCAGTATTTCTATTCTGCCCGTTATTTTTGCGATGTAAGCCATAAATTCTGTTCTCATGCTTCTCATTTCTCTTTTATATCACTCAGGAAAAATAAGTTATAGTTCCATGTTCCTCTCAAATTTCACAGAGTCCTCTGTCTTATCAAGTGGTGCAATAGTTTTCTTTAATTTGTAGCATTCATTCACAATTTTCTGAACTCATTTACTAGATCTGAAGGCCACGTTTCCTTCTGTTGTTATTCTTTTCATATTGATTTATCTGGTTATGCTCAAGATCTTTGAGTTTTCTTCCTCAAATCTTCGGTAATTTCAGTCTTTTTGTGTTCCCTTAGTTTCACTCAATTTTTTATTCCTTCCCTTCTGATTGTAGTTTCCTTAGGAATTAGATCTCAGAGCATCTATACCTCCTCCCATGCTGGACAATTTTTGGTTCACCAGCCTAGGTCTCTGCCTCAAGTGACTTTTGGGTGGTTGGAACTGGCCCTGGCTAGATGTTGTGCTCTTTCTCTTAGGTTTAGTGGAATGCTGCACAGCTTCTTCCTCCTCACACACACACACACACACACACACACACACACACACACACACACTGTTCTGTTCTGTTCCTTCTGTTCTTTAGTTGTTTTTTTTTTTTTTTTTTGGTCCAGCACTGGCAGTTCAGAGCTTTGCAGCATTGGTGCTATAGGACTTTGGCCCCTAGAAGGTTTTTGCTCCTGAAGTGTTGTGGCTGCCTGGCTATCTCTCTGGCCCAGGACAAATTGCCACAGCCTAGTACCAGGGTCTCCATGGTGCTGGAAAGAGGGAGGGGAGACTAGGGTATGGGGATGGATTTTGTTGTAAGCCTGTCTTATGTCCTTGGGTCTGCTAGTGAATTCTCACTGCCAATAATGTGTTAGGTGGAGAAAGGGTGCTAAGTGAATTCAAGGTCAGTGAGCATCAGTTCATGGTTGATTCTTTTTAACCTCCTTTTGGACTCTAGGTGCCCTAGACCATAGAGACAGCTGAGTTGCTTTATCTTTGGCTTGTAATTTCTATTTTGAGAGGTTTGAAAGGTTGTGGAATCTCTCAAAAGTCTAGAGAAAATGTCTAGTCCTTCATCCTGTTGCTTTAATTTTTCATATGGTAAGTGTCAATAGATATAACCTACATTATTAAAAGCTCTTAGTAGGATGTCCTTAATAATTTTAAGAGTGTAAAAGAGTCTTAAGACCAGCCCTTGTCATCATGACTAATGTCTGTATTTCCTTATGCAAATTGCTTTAACTTTCTCAGTTTTCTTAATTGGAAAACTAGAAGGTTAAACAAGGTAATGATGGTGATGATGATAGTATTTGTGTGGCATTTTAAGATTTGTGAAACATTTTATAAACATTATCTCCCTTTATCCTTACAACAACCCTGGAAGCCAGGTACTGTTTTTATCCCTATTTTCCAGATGAAGAAACAGAGGCATACAGAGGTTATGACTTACCCACAATCACACAGCTAAATAAGTATCTGAGGCAGGATTTGAATTCAGGTTCTCCTGACTCTAGGTCCAGTGTTCTATTCACTCCACCACTTTTATGTATCTTTTAAAGTTTATTCCTTGAGCTAGCAGTTGTAGCAGCTAACTCTTTAGATAGCAAAACCAACTCTGTGGTTTAAAAGTTAGATGGAAAAGTCCTAGTGAGCTATGGAATGGAGGTAAGACTGTGTTCTTGAATGACAGAAGGTCCTACCAACTTGGAAAGATTAATGTCTCTCCTCTGAAGAGGAACTTAACTAAGCTAAGAAAGGTTTGGCACCAGAGATTTGACTACCTTGTGAGGAAATATTTTGGCCCCAACTGTTCATTAAACTGGCCATGCTCTTTGGTTTGCCTTACCCATTTTAATGAAGCACATCTATGGTGTTAATACTGATCATAGGCCAGAATGAAAATACAGAATGAGAGAGACACCATAGTATAGTGGGAAGCCTTCTGAACTTAAGTGAAGAGAGACTTGGGTTTGAATCTCAGCATTGTCACTTCACTGAACCATGGTTTTCTCATCAGCAAAATGGGAATATTAATACTTCCTCTTACCTACATCATAGAATTGTCATGCTAAAAAGGCTTTGGGAACTTTAAAGTGCTATATAAATCTGAGTTTTAAAAACTATAGATAGATAAATACAGTAAGATATAAAGGGAAAATCTCAGATATAGAAAACAATCCAATGTCAATAAAAGGATCCAACATTGTGACTTACAGATTAATTCAGAACACCTGGACCATTCCCTGAGTTGTGTATTTTGCATGTACAGACTTTTCTGAGCTGTCAGGTACTTCAGCAGAATGAGGGAAGGGGGAGGATAATAGGAAAGAGAGAAGTGAAAGGGACAATTAAAAACATTTTCCAACCAATGTTATTTTCTTGCCTGTGTATTTGGAACATAACTGCTCTAGCCCTGAATCTTCTTTTAGACACCTTAATTGGCTGATGTGACTATCAATTCTGCCCTGAGGGAGGCTAATAGAAGAAAGGAAAACATAGAAAAGGATACTGAAGAGCTCATTGTCAAAAGAAGAAAGGTGAAGAGTCTGATTTCCACCTGGAATGAAAAAAAAAAGGTAGTGTTTAGTCTTTTCCCCTATGGTCCACTCTCGCACCATCTTACAGAACCCTGGTCTTCTTCTTCCCTCCCTCTGAGGGACCAATAAACTTGGATTGTCTAGGCAAACAGTGCTTTAAAACAATCCAAGGAGAATCCAGAGTGTCCAGGTTTTTTCCATAAAGTAATGAGGGGCCTCTACTGTCTTGGTGCAAAAGCACTAAAGAATTAAGTTTTCCCAATAACCTTCTTGATGAATTTCATGTGATCTCAAGGGTGATGATTAGACAAAGGCTCTGAGATAGCAAGAACCTTTTCCATAACCAATTGAATTATTTGAATCCAAATGTCTGTCTCATAGAATAAACAAACGTAGGTGGTACACACAAGCATACAACTAATATTTATGCAAACTCAGTGATGTGTGGCAAACTCTAGCTTATCTCTGAATGATTGGCATCTAGTATCATACTAGTTTATTTCTAAGGTCTGGACTTAGAGGTATCAGGAATATATTAGCAATATTTGATATCCACAGTAACAGAACACAGAAAACAAAAGATGTTTTACAAAGAGGTTTTATTAAATAGCATTAAATTTCAAATAATCTTACATGCCCTGAGATGAGGGTCTACAGATTAAATCTCTTGAGAGGGAAGGATCCAGAAAAGGAAATGAAAAAAAAATGCATTTGAATTTGACGTGGGAACCACAACTGTCTTAGGGGAATGCATGATAGGTAAGTGAAATAGATTCTATTGCCTACCCCCACACACACTGAGAAATATGGATGGGGGCATGATAGTTTACACCAGAATTTTGTCCTCCTTTGTTGGTATGTTTTAAACTTCTAGAAATGCTAACAAATAATGATCTGTTGAAAAAAACATAGTGAGTTAGAGATCAAATTTTTTAAAAAATGAATTGGATTTCCAGGGATTACTGAGTATTGGTATTTTGTCATGAAAGTCTTCTGGCCCAAGCAGAGTCCTCTGAGTGCACTGATGTGGACAAACAGCTGTCTTTTTCACAGATTTCTCCCTCTGTGACACAGTATATGGGCAGAACTATACCTGCAGGCAGTGGAGGGTTACCAGGCAACTGGACTTTCAATGAAATACCAAATCAAAGGAAGAGATTCTTACTGGGGGTGAGAGGGGGTGTAGAGGAAGGGGGAAAAAGTACTAACATCCTTGACAAATAATAAAATCTGCTTTTCTGATTCATAGAAAGGAACTTCTGGCTTAGCACATGCCTATCAGATAACACTTCCTATTTAAAATTAATTTCATGAGCAACATACAGTTTCAGAAAATAATTTGAAATACTTTGCTACTTCATTCATGCCATTGCTTTTAAACTTCATGAAGAGATAAAGTCTAGGGAATCCAAATGTGTAGGTAGAAAGAAATCAGTTGCAGTTAGGCCACAATTATGAGCACTAGAATAACACAGCAATGATGTAGGTAATCCATTACAGAAGATAATTTAATAAACATTTGGTTTTTACTCTGTTGCATGATCTTTTTTGATGGCAAACTAGTCCCAATTGTGTTTTTATTAGACCAATATTAAGGTTACTTTGGCCTTCCTGAGCACAGGCAGATCAATAGTAAAAGATAAAGTCCCCAAAGTACAATGAGAGGGGAAGGAGGATTTAATATTAGCAAGGTGTTCCCATATCATCTATAAAAGCAGCCTGGTGTAATCTAGTACTGGGCTTGGAGTTAGGAATTGAGTTTTCAATCCAGTCTCTGACTCCAGACAAATCCCTTTAACCTCTGTATGCTTCAGGTTTTATCTCCTAAATTGTGACCTGAGAGGGTAAAGGAGTTGCCACTAAGGACACTTTCACATATATGTCATCTACAAAGTAAATAAGCCAAACGTGGAAAAGAGAGTCAGCTGCATAATTAGAGATTCTCTTGGGAAATGTTCCAAATTTGTTAGTGCCATTGCTGATTCTTAGAGTTCCATATGTTCTCTCCACAACACTGCAGAAAAGCAGCTGAAGCATCTGCAGTCTTATTTCTAACCCTTAAGTACTGAAAGTAGAGAACCAAGTAGAAAATCCAACCCCTGTGCCACTAAGAAACAAACTCTGGGGTGACATGATGTAGTCACAATAAGAACACCCAGGGGTCATTAAATACAACAGGGTCCTAGAGGCCAGTGCTTAACAACCTGGATTTTAGTTTTGACTGTGTACAGAGGAAACAGTTGAATAGTAATTCTGCAATATGTTACTTTTAGCAAAAGAAAGCAAGTAAACTAATGCTGTTTTAGCTTTCTGTGCTCACACTTGTTTGCAGAGGGTGCAGAAAAGCTGTTAAGTGTTGAAAAAAATATATGAGCCAACAGAAGAGAAAGTGCTTACAAAAGGAAACACTTGACAGAAAGTAATACCCAAGCATAGCAATGAGCTTCTCACTTCTGATGATTTTGCTGCTTAAAAGCTAAAATACGCTTTTCTGCATCTCACCTGGCTTCCACAGAGACCAAGACTAACACAGATCACACTAATATCTGCTGCCGTTTGCCTGTCCTGGATGCTGGAGGCTGCAAGAGCAAAGAATGAGCAAATGTGGAGGTGAAATCAGCTGCTAATTTCATTCACCTTCGGGATCTCAAATGTCAAACTGAGAGTACACCAAGAATCCTTTA
This sequence comes from Vombatus ursinus, assembly GCF_900497805.2. Lineage (NCBI taxonomy): Eukaryota > Metazoa > Chordata > Mammalia > Diprotodontia > Vombatidae > Vombatus > Vombatus ursinus. Next base: position 14,887,138 of record NW_020954552.1, on the reverse strand, counting down.
CATCTGAGTCGTAGGATCATAGACATGGAGCTGGAAGGAACCTTAGAGGTCTGATCAGGTCACTACCACCCACCTTCAATAAACTTCAGTGGCTTCCTATTGCCTCCAGGAGCAAATACAAAATGCTATCTTTGGTATTCAACAATCTAGCCCCCTCCTCCCTTTCCAGTCTTCTTATATCTTACTCCCCAACATCTACTCCAATCCAATGACACTGACACCCTTTCTGTTCCACAAACAAGACACTCCATCACTCGGCATCAGGCATTTTCCTGGGATGCTTTACCTCTGCTTTGACTACTGACACCACCCCCAGCTTCCTTTAAGTCCCAAATAAAATCTCAAGAAGTCGTTCCTAACCCCTCTTAATTCCAATATTTTTCTTTTAATTACAGTATTTCCTTTTTCCTGTATATAACTTGCTTTGTATGTATTTGTTTGTACATTGTCTTCACTGGATTGTGAGCTCTTTGAGGGCAGGGACAATCTTTTGTGTCTTTTTTTTTTTTTAATCTCTGGTGCTTAGCACACAATAAATGTTTATTGAATAAATGAGTCCAACTGCCTTCATTTTATATGGGTGAAGCCAAAGAGGTTAAGTGACTTGCCCAGGATCAGATAGCTAATAAATATTGGAATCAGGATTTGAACTCAGGTCTCCCTGATTCCTGGTCCAGCATTCTAACCACTGTACCACCTAGCTGCCTCAAGTTACCAGGACTCCCACAGTTTGGCTAGATATGAATTAAGTTAAATTTTATGACTTGCAGTATACAACTTTTCTTCGATTTATAGCAAAATTTAAATATTTTACTATCATCTACTATTTAATATGGTATAGTGAACCATACTACACCATACATCCATAGTGGGAGGTCTTAGGTTCAAATCTTGTTTCTAATGCTTACAAAGGACAACTAAGTGGCATAGTAGATAGATAGCCAAGCCTGGAATCAGGAAGACTCATCTTCCTGAGTTCAAATCTGGCCTCAGACACTTAGCTGTGTAACCCTGTGTAACCCTGGGCAAGTCACTTAACTCTGCTTGCCTCAGGTTCCTCATCTGTAAAATGAGCTGGAGAAGGAAATGGCAAATTATTCCAGTATCTTTGCCAAGAAAATCCCAAATGAGGTCACAAAGAGTCCAACTTGACTGAAACAACTAAACAAACAAAAAAAGCTTGCAAAATCACACATAAATGTACTTAAATTAGACTTTATCAAAAATGCTTGTTTTTAAAATCTACCTAAAAAAAAGGAGCTTCTTTCCAATTCTACTAACTTAAAAGAATGTATATACCAACTTTTTACTTGGGCTACTCTGGGCATCCCATTTTAACTTCCTGGATCTCATTTTCCTCACCTTGATCTTAAAGGAAATAAACACTTTGCAACAAATTTATTCTTCAGTAGCGAAACAAACCCCTTTGGAAGGGATCCAAGTCCGCCAGCTTTTGGGCTTTCTTCTCTAATATATGGAGATTTTAGCTAATGACCAAGATAAATCATCTTGCCCATTTTAAAATCCCTGTTTCAAAGTTCAAATGATCATCAACTAATGAAAAAGATCTTGAACAGAATATACTGATCTAGAAGATATCTACTGAAGATTTTACAAAACTAAAGTTAGAACAATCTATAATTGTGTTTGTATGTTTTTTATTGTTGTTGTTTTTTGTTTTGTTTTGTTTTGCTTTGCTTTTTTGCAGAGAAAACCTTCCCTAGTTACTGGGAGACCTGACAACATACATGAGTATGATCATCAAAGGTGACTGAATTGGATGTCACAGTTTTTTGCTGCAGTAAGAATCTAAAGAAAACACAAAGCATTGTTTCATCTTAGACTTGAACTCACTGTAATCGCAATTCATGAACACAGTTCAGGGTATATGGTCTTCTTTTTGCACCACTTGTTTTTCTCAGTGGAAGATCTAAAAGGTATTAGCATGTTGTACTGATCTAACAGCACCTCATATTGTCAGCACCCCAACAACATGAGATGAAATTGGGCCATAAGTTGAGAGCCACTCTACTAATAAGAATTATATGGTGATAACTGCTACTGAGGGTAAGAGTCAAAGAAAAGATGAGAGAATAAAATGCAAGACAAGTGATTGGGGGACATGATCAATGGAATTGTTTTTCTATGACCCAACCTTTGATTTCATTTGTGTTGGAAGCTTCAAGTGAGGACACTGCCTTTGCTGATATAGAGGAGCAGGTCTTTATTCTGCAACTTACAGTCTTGGAAAGTTATACTGGGGGAAGTGGGGCAGCTAGGTGGCAGTTAGGTGATGGCACAATGGATAGAGCACCAGCCCTGGAATCAAGAGGACCTGAGTTCAAATCCAGCCTTACTAGCTTTGTGACCCTAAGCAAGTCATTTAATCCTAATTGCCTCCAAAAAGAAAAAAAAAGAAAAAAAACAAAAGAAAGTTACATAGGGCACTGAGAATTTAAGTGATTTGTCTAGATCCCATAGCCAGTGTAGGTTAGAAATAGGACTGGAATCTAATACTTCATGATTCCAATGTCAACTCTCTGCTCTTCTACTCTGCCTCTTGATGAAGAAAATATAGAAAAGAATTTTTTATTTTTCTTCCAGGTCATTTTTTGACATTTCTGAACGCTAATTTAAAGCTGTTTATACAGGTAGCCCACCTACTTACAAACTTATTTGGATAGTTCATTGGATCTAAGAACTAGCATCTGTGATCAGTGTGGATACTACCTCCATTGGGGCAAACACGTCACAATCCATCTATTCCTTCTTATACTCTTCAAGTCTTGTGCAGGTCTCTTTATAAATTCTCCACAAAGGATCTACCCAATATCCTACAGACCTTCCTCTGGTTCCTTTAACATTTTGAAGGTATTTCTTCAAGGCCAAGGTTGTTTACCTAATTTGAACTCAAGATGAGTCACTCCGACTCCAGCTCTCATGCTCTATCCACTGCTCAACTTAGCTGCCCCTGTGCTACTTACTTATGTGATTACCCTTTGGGTCAGCTGAAGTTTTAAACTCCTAAGTTCATGGCATTCTGTGATTCCCAGGTATATTGCATCACCACTTCATGATATATATGGACCACTGATACAAATGCCTAGCATGATCTGAGCAATAGTCATTTTTTATCCATTTAGAATTTTTGGAGTGAAGTGAGCAGAACCAGGAAAACAATTTGTATAACATCAAAAACATTGTAAAGGCAAGCAACTTTAAATGACATCAGAACTCTGATCAACACAGTGATCACCCAGGATTCCAAAGGACCAATGATGAAATAGGTTATCTACCCCTGAGAGAGAGGTGATAGACACAGAATGAAGAAACATTTTTTCAATGGTGCCAATGCAGAATTTATTTTGCTTGAATATGCATATTTGTTACAAGGGTTTTGTTTTTCTTTTCTTTATTTTAAATGGAGATATGTGTGAGAAGGGGAGAAAACAGATTTTTGTTCATTGAAAAAAATTAAGCTAAAAATAAAAGAAATGCACAGTTTCAAAAACATTTGGTTCACAGATTTTTTTTCTTTTCTTCTTTTTCTGAAATCATTATTATTAACCCTTTTCGCACCAATTTTTTGAATTCTTCTCTTCCTCCATCTCCTAGCAAAACAAATGCCCTTCTTTGTAACAAGTGTAGTCCTACAAAACAATTCACACACTGATCAAGTCTGAAAATGTATGCCCCACTCTGAACCTCTATAGAAGAGGAGGGAAGCATGCTTCATCACTGATCTCAAAGAACTGATTAGAGACCTTAAGTCTTGCAAAGTTACTTTTCTTTGCACTTGAAGTCACTGTATAAACTTTTCTTAGTTCTGCTCACTTCAGTCTACATAATTTCATGCAAGTCTTTCCAAGTTTCTCTGAATCTGTCCCTTTCATCATTTCTTACAATGCAATAATCTTCCATTACCTTCATAAGGCGGGAGTATATTCCAAGCATAGGGAATGACTAGAGCCAGAGAATGGAGATGGAATCTTAAGTGTTTTATGTGAGGAACATGAAAGTCATTTTGTCTGGACATGTAAGGTACTGTGTAAGAAAGCAGGTGCGGTGGATTGGGGGCAGGTTGTGACAGACTTTAAATGACAAATAGGTATTTGCATTTGATATTTTGGCTGAGTTGTGGGTAAGATTGTAGCCAAGCTTCTATAAGGCTATTTACATCTTACCACATGCTCCATTCTGTGGGTTAGGGCCTCTATCTGTCTTCAGCAGCTATCTATAATCCTTTAGGATGCTCAAGGCACTGTCATTTATTCATACCTTAATGTGTATTTGTTTGATTATATCTACCTGCTATTGTCTAACTGAGATTTGCTGAACCAAGGGAATCTAAGTTTTGATATTCATACCCATTTCAGAGCAGCATGATTCATATTTTTATAATTTAACCAAAATTAAATCAAAATCACAAATAAATATACTTAAATTAGACTTTATAAAAATTCTTGTTTTTAAATTTTAGCTTAAAAGGCTAAAAGAACATATGTCCGAGAGCAATCTGGAATATGCCCAAAAAGTTATTAAACTGCCTAGGCCCTTTCACCCAGCAATACCACTGCTTGGTCTATTTCCAAAGATGATTACGGAAAAAGGAAAAGAATCTATATATTCTAGAATGTTTATAGCCTCTTTTTTTGTGAGGGTAAAGAACTGGATATTGTAGGGATGCACATCAGTTGGGGAATCAATTGCCCAATCAGTTGGCTGAACGAGTTGTGGTATATGATTGTGATGGAATATGACTGTGCTATAAGAAATGATGAGCTTCCCAATTGATAAATGGTTAAAGGACATGAACAGGCAGTTTTCAGAGGAAGAAATTAAAGCTATTTATAATGATATGAAAAAATGCTCCAATCACTATTGATTAGAGAAATGAAAATTAAAACAACTGAGGTACCACCTCACATCTATCAGATTGGCTAATATGACAGAAAAAGAAAATGATAAATGTAGGAGAGAAAATTGGAACGCATGCATTGTTGGTGGAATTGTGAACTGATCTAACCATTCTGGAGAGCAATTTGGAACAATGACCAAAAGGCAACCAAACTGTGTGTACAATACCACTACTAGGTCTGAATCTCAAAGAGATCATAAAAAATGGAAAAGGACTTACATGTGCAAAAATATTTATAGCATCTCTTTTATGGTGCCAAAGAATTAGAAATTAATGGGATGCCCATCAGTTAGGGAATGGCTGAACAAGTTGTGGTATATGAACATAATGAAATACTATTGTGCTATATGAAGTGATGAGCAGGCAGATTTCAGAAAAACTTGGAAAGACGTACATGAACTGTTGCTAAGTGAAGTGAGCAGAACCAGGAGAACATTGTACAGCAGTATTGTGCAATGTTTAACTTTGATAGACTTAGCTCTTCTCAGCAACATAATGATCCAAGACAATTCCAAAAGACTAATGATAGAAAATGCTATCCATATCCAGAGAAAGATCTATGGAGTCTGAATGCAGACTGAAGCATATTATTTTCACTTTTTTGGGTTTTTTCTTTTTTCTTTCTTGTGGTTTTTCCCTTTTGTTCTGATTCTTCTTTTACAACATGACTAATGTAGAAATATGTTTAATATACCTATATCTGATTGCTTGTTGTCTTGGGGAGGGGGAGGGAGAAAAACCTGGAATTCAACATTTAACAAAAATGAATGTTGAAAACCATCTTTACATGTAATTAGGGGGAAAACAAAATATTGTTAAGAAAAAAAAAAGAAACGTTGAGTCCAATGATTTTAGAAAAACATGGAAAGACTTACACAAAATAATGAAGAGTGAAATGACCAGAACCAAGAGAACATTGTATATAGTAACAGCAATATTGTTTTAAGAATGACTTAGAGTGACTAAGTTACTTTGTCTATTGTAAATACCCAAGTTAACTATACAGGACATATGAAGAAAGACACTATCTGCATCCAGAGAAAGAACTGATAAATAGCTGTACATATAGAGTAATTTTATACATATATACCTATTTGTGTTTAATGGTAGCCATCTCTAGAGTGAGAAGAGGAGAAAAAAAGAAATTTACATGATCTCTAGAGTGGGAGGGGGAGAAAAAAAAGAAATTTACATGATAATTTTGTTGTATATTTGAAAGGAATAGCAAGTTGTACATAGCAGATTTACAGTTTCATATGTAATCATCTCTGCCTGCTTTCAACTATGTGTGACTATTTTCTGGGTTGAATTCCTGACTGGTGGCTGAACCAGAAAAGCTGAAGATACAGGTTTAGAAGAGGCAGCCTCAGGTTTGTAGGTCTCTTGGGCCAGCTTTTGAAAGGACAAATGTGACTCCAGTTTAGGGGGTGGGAGGAGGAGGGATCCTTACCCACCCAACCATAATGGTAGCCACCATAGATCCCTATGTGGAATGTAAACTAAAATAACTGGAGGTTTGGCTGCCTTGGCCCTCATTCTGCGTTTTCCTTCCTCTGATATCACCCCACTGAATATCAAAAGGTCCTCGAAGGCTCGCAAATGCTGAGGACAAGGGAGCATCTACCTGGAGTTGTTATAGCTGCAACAGGAATAAAAGGATCAAGATTACCACAAGCAAGTGTAGGCATCAGAGGGAGGCCCCTAGGAAAGACTGTTCTTCTTGATGCTTGGTTGGATTGTGTTCAATGGAATCAAAATTTGAATGACCTAATTAGCAACCTTGCAAAAACTATTCCTGACCCAATGCTTCCTCCCAACTAATTGTGCTGGTTGTGATAAGTTAGTGGATTCTGTTCTAGTCATTCTATGATTCTTCATTGCTTAATATTCTCTTTTCTGGGTGGGAATAAATTCTCTGTTCTGTACCAGATTCACATTTGTCCATAGAAGAACTCTTAGATTTTAAGCCCATAAGCATCCTATAAACACAACTGTAATTAGTAGCCCTATAAGTAACATCTTTCCCTGGTGTAACCAGGGTGGTGGTGAAGATCTAAGGAATATGAGAATGCTTTACTTATTGAGAAGCCAGGAAAACTCAGAGCAATGAATCCAGAGCAGACTCATGGCGAGTAAAGGGCATATGCCAGCCCCTGTAGTTTCTGCCAAGTGATGTCTAGTAAACCACTGTGCCAAACTTGTGTTGGGTCCTATGCATTTAGGCACACACACAGCATTTTAAGGGGACAAAAATATCCACTGAAACTTGGATAATCCCTTTTACTAGCAATGTAGCCCTGCTTACCCCTATTCCTGCCTGTCACAGTTGGTTAAGCAGCCAGGGCTTGGTGGTTTCTCATGTATAAAAAGAGAAGGTTGTATTGGATGACCCCTAATATCTCCTCCAGCCCTCTGAATCTCTGTTCTGCATTCTAAGTCTGTTCTGTCATTCACTGCTTTAAGCAACACCCTGGAGAAAAGCTTTGCTTGCCAGTGATTGCCAGTGCTGTGAGAAATGGTGGTCAGTCAATCAACAAACAGTTATTAAACACATGCTATGTGCCAGGTGCTATTCTAGGTGCTAGGGATGCAAATACAAAAGCAAGTTAGTCTCTGCCCTCAGAGAGCTTATATTCTACAGGTACAGAGAGGATCAAACAGAACTCTAAATGAATGTGCCTCCAAAGATAAATTGTCATGTAGAAAAATTCAGTTTGATCCATATGAAAGAGAGACAACATGAGACAGTGGGGAAAAGTAGTAGTTTTGGAGTCAGAGACCTGTATTTAAATCCCAGCTCTGATGTCTACTCTCTGTGTGACCTTAGAGGTAGCCAGAAGGTGCAGTGGATAGAGTGCTTGGCCCGGAGTAAGAAAAACCTCAGTTAAAATCTGGTCTCCCACACCAACTATATGATCTTGGGCAAGTCCTTAACCTCTGTCTGACTCGGTTACCTCAAAGGAAGATAATAATAACAGCACCCACCTCTCAGATCTGTAGTGATAATATTTTTGAAACACTTAGTACGGTGCCTAGTATATAGTAGAGGCTTAATAAATACTTACTCCCTCCAATCACTCCCCATCCTTGAGCAAATCATTTTTGTTGTCTTGTCATCAGTTTTTCATCTGTAAAATGAAGGGTCAGACTAGATCAGAGCTATGGTCCTTCCTTCAAGTTGTAAGTCTGTGATCACCTTATATCCCGTGATCTATAATAGGCCCAGGACTGTCCCTTTTGTCTACGGTAACATGCAAGGATAGGGACTAGATCTATAAATTCAGTGGTGTAGAGAAGTCTTAGATGAGGCAACTCCCTCTATCAATGCAGATCAGCACTTTCCCTGCTATCTATATTCTTAGAGAGTCACTTGAGGGCACCAAGAGGTTAATTGACTTGGGAGGGTTGGTCATGTAGGCAACATGTGCCAGAGGCAGGACTGGAACCCAGGTCTTATAACTCTGAGGCCTGCTGTCTATTCACTGTACCAGGCTGTCTCTCCACACATAAAACATTTTACTTTTTTATATATTCTGAAGTTTTTCCACTTCAAAAGTGGGAAGTGAATCATATACATTGGATAGAAAGTGAATCATCACCCTTTGACATACCCTTCAAATAGATTATCTGCAAACATTGACTCGCTGAATCATCTCTCTGCCCTCAAACCCCCACTTATGTTGCTATTTGTGGTATTTAATTCTATAAAGAAATGGGTTGTGCTGTATCCTTACTACATTTTTTAAACGTATGAATTTATAGAGAATGTTTCCTTCTCGTAGACTCTTAACAGTGCCCTTTTCCAGAGACAATGAGAATACTGTGTGGTGGTCCTTTATCAGCACTGTTTATACTGTGTGATTTTGTTTATTTAGATGCTTTTACACTGTAGAATTATGGGTTTGGTGCCTAGCCAGAATCTACTTCCCAACTTTCAGTCCTTAGTTTTGCTAGTGAAATTAGGACTATTTTTTTTGTCCCAAGGGCAGAGAATGGGTGGCCATAATCCCCCACAGGGAAACAAACCCTTTGCCAATTTATCCAATGGGGCAAATGCTTCACCTTATGATGTTATAAGGATCATAGCCAGTTTTGGGCCATGTAGGACTGAGAATGCCTACCACTGGGTATTATCCTAAATGTTCAGTTGTTAACCCCAACAGATCATTAAGTAATCTTAATGACCACTCTGCCTGGTTTCAACTCCACAGAACAAAATGCCCCTACCAGGTTAAGCTCAATACCTCTAATCTCATCTTATTGCATTATTGTTCAGTTGTATCTGACTCTTCATGACCCCATTCGGGATTTTCTTGGCAAAGGTACTGGAGTGGTTTGCCATTTCCTTCTCCATCTTATTTTATAGCTCAGGAAACTAAGGCAAACCAGGTTAAGTGACTTGCCCAGGGTCATATAGTTAGTGTCTGAAGCCAGTTTTGAACTCACAAAGATGAGTCTTTCCAACTCCAGGCCCAGCACTTGAACCACTGCACCATGCAGCTGCTAACTCAAACCTTGACTGACATCACCTCCCTCCGCCTCTTCTCTCCTCTGACTGGAGGGCTAGAGGGAGGAGTACCAAACTCTTCCCAATGCCTTTCTTTATAGAGGCAGCTACTGGCCTCTCAGATCATTCCACTTTGTGTCTGCTCTCTGCCTAGTTTCAACTCCACCTAACAAGATGGCTCTATGCAGGCTAACCCCTGGTTTCCCCTCACCTTTCCTGCCTCCTTTTGTTTGTTGCTTTTCCCCATTAGATTTTGAGCTCCCTGAAAGTAGGGACTTTCTTTTAATTAGTTGTATCCCCAGTGTTTAGCATGGTGCATGGCACATAGTAGGTGCTTAAGAAATATTTATTGGTTTAGATTGGTCTACTAGGATATGGAGGGGTCAAAATCTGCTTTAGTAAAGAGAGTACCTACATGAATGAAATCACAACTTCTTGAAGTCATTAAGTGTATACACAAGTTGTTAAAACTGTTCAACTTACCACGAATTAAGCAGTGAGTTTTTATGTGGGGTTGTGTAAGGACATAAATTATATCCATGTATATAATAATTTACATATATGTACGTATTATTAGTTGTTGTCCTTTGTTCTGGAAGAGGACCAAAATGACATTATTATATTGGGGTCAAAGGACAGCATGTGGGACTGTGGCTGATCAGACCAATATGAGCTTGGAAGTCTGTACCACAGGTTGGGCCCAAATAATCTATATGAACATATATACATATGTGCGCATGTGTGTATATATATATACATATATATATATATATATGAATCTTCACAGTCATATGAATTTCCACTACTCTTCCCTAATTACAACCCTTTTAGGGATACGCAGGTCAACTAAACTTGATTCAATTCAATGTATTTCAAGCATTTATTCATCACTTACTGTATGACAAACACAAAAATAAAAAGAACCCTTTCCCTCAAGAAGTTTACAGTCTAAAGAATGAGCATACCAATAGGAGAATAACCTTTCATCACTGGGGGCAGGGGGAACAGGGACTGTGATTTCTTTGGTATAGTAAACTTTGTACCAATGCAGATTGGTACCTCATCTGCAAACCTTAGCGATTTGCCCAGGTAACTGAGAAAACAAGTAATTTATTCAGTTGCACAGATAGTATGCGTCAAGGGCAGGACTTGAAACCTGGTGTTTCTGATTCTGAGGCCAGGTCTTATCTACTATGAGAAGCTGCTTCTTCATTTTAGGGCACATGAAATGTTCATGGAGTCAACAATTTGGAACTGGAAGAGGGCTGAGAAGTCATGACTTCATAGTAACCTAGCTATAGATCACCACCTCAAGGGAGGTTAAATTCCCTGTCTGAGGTCGAGCACGCATGCACACGCACAGTTAGTGATTATGCTAGGTGGGCTTTGAAGACTTCAGAGTCAGTACTTTGCTTTCACAGACAAGGAAATTGGAGCACATGGAGATTTAGTGACTTGCCAAGGGTCCCATAGCTGTTAAGTGTCTGAAGCAGAACTGAAACTTTGATCTTCCTCATTCCAAGTCCATCTCTCTATCACACCAAGCTCATTTTCCATGCTCCCATGTAGCCCTAACCCATTGTCATTATCAAGCTCAACAGGAAGACTCATTTTCATGAATTCAAATCTGGTCTGAGATGCTGTGCAACCCTGGGTAAGTCACTTAACCCTGTTTGCCTCAGTTTCCTCATCTGTAAAATGAGCTGGAGAAGGAAATGGCAGACCACTCCAGTATTTTTGACAAAAAAAAACCCAAATGAGGTAAGAGAAATTATTATGTTAATAACTAATTATGAATTTGCGATCCGGCACTTTCTCCTTTATTTCCTCATTTAAGGTCCTTTATTTCCTCATTTATTTTCCTCTGTAAAAAGTCAGTCTCTGAAGGACAGGACTGGTTGATGAGATTTTCTTGGCCCTCATGATATACACTCTTCAATCTTGGGTGGGATCTTGAGGAAAAGAGTCCCTGTCCGTGTACCCCTCCACTGGAGTTTCAGGTGACCCAGTTCATGAAGGAGAAAACCAAACATGGCATGGATGGAGATGGATTCCCCTGCCCAGATTGCTGGAAGTGCCTGAGTCTCTTGATCAAGCAATGTTCTCAACAAGAGAAATTGAATCCTTCTAGCCCACCTCCTCATTAAATGTCCACCAATCAGGAGCATTCCCTTTTATAAAGGTATTTAAGGCATTCATTGTCTCCACTGGTTGTCATTGATTACCAAGAAAAACCACTGACCATCAATTTATTGATTGATGGCTAGCCTAACTAATAAATCGATCATTAATTACCCAGAAACTCTGTCTCTCAGGGTTTTTCATTCATCACAGTAGTCACAAAGAGTCAGACACAACTGAAATGACCTAATAACAACTTTTCCCCCAAGGATGGTTAATTGGCTTAAAATAGTACCTGAAGATAATCCAGCCTTTTCTCTGGTGAAGAAATAAAGTGACAGCTTTTCCTTCTATTAGGTATAGATAAAGCAATTCCTCAGCACACCCAGTGTTGAAAACAAATTGTGATTTAAAGAACAGAGAATCAAAACATCATTCTGCAACCACTGATCCAGAGAAGCCATCTCATAAAACTGCCATTTTGAATCATCTTTTATTTTTTTGGACTTCACTATAAAGGTTATGTAAGCACTGAGGGGTCCGCAGCTCATCTCAAGAGTGGGGAACCAAAAACTTCTAGACTCTCCCAGGAACCCTCTCATGTCATAAATTGACAGAGAGGATGAAAACTTTGACAGGAGGGAAATATCAGCAAACAGATGGATCTGACAAATGATTACTTATTAAAAACATAAACAAAAAGAAACAAAAGCCATCTTGACTGTAACAATTGACCTCAGTAGCAAGCTTTTCTTCTTTTTCTGTTTTTAGATGGAAAGAAAGCAAACTGTGCTATTGGTGAATAGAAAGAAAATACCCTTCTGTGCACCTCTCCTATATTCCTTTTCATATCATCAGTTTTTAAAACGCACTGACAAGTGAAATTTTATACACAAACATATACACATGCACATACACACACACACACACACACACACACACACACACACACATGCTCACAGAGGAATACTGATGAAATTTTTAAGAAGTTTCCTAAAGTACTTACTACTATTTTAGCCCTTTTCATTGGCTTACAAAGTCAGGTTGCTGATAGGAAACCTGTTTCTTATTTCTATTGGCATTCAAGATCATTGAAATATACCCATTATTTAGCCTCTTGCTCTCCTTCCTTCTTTCCCTTCTTCCTTGCCTGCCCTCTCTCCCTTCTTTCATCCTTTCCTCTTCCCTCTCTATTTCTCAAGGTAAGACAAGGCAATAATCATTTATTAAAAGCTTACTATGTGTTGGCCCTGTGTTAAGCAATATAAGCAGGAAAAAAGGTGTGGGGGGGGGGAGGCAGCTCCTACCCTCAAGGGTATTATGTTCTAATGGGAGAAGGCAACGTAGAAAAGGGAACCGAAAAGGGTTGGGGGCTATTCCCAAAAATAGAAGTGGGGTGGGGTGGGGAGAGAGAGAGAGACAGAGACAGAGAGAGAAGAGAGACAGAGAGAGACAGAGACAGAGAGAAAGAGACAGAGAGAGAGAGAGCCATCAGTTTGCTCAACTGATGCAATTTGCTCACACAGAAAACCTAGGGAGATAGCTTCCAAGAAAATTATGATAATATACAAGGCAAGTGCTTTGGAGAGACTGTGGAGCATGGGTGGACATACTACAACTGGCTCTGGTTGGTCAAATGGTTGGGATGAAACTTTTAATTGGCTTCATAGCTTGGTTGTTGGTGTTTCAAAAAGGCCTCAGTCAGTTCTGGATTCTTTTTTTATTTCATTTATCAAATGAAATTTAAAAAATACTTGTAATGTGCTTAGCAAAGTGCCTGGCACATTGTCTGCGCTGAATAGATACTTATTTTCTTCCCTATTCTTTGCTCCATTTGCATTTGGGGAAATGCAGTGAGTATTTCACTCATGGAATCCAGTGAGATCATGTTGTAAGAGAAAAGGTCTTAGGGCCATTATCCCCTCTGAGGCCATATGGCCCCCTAAGGAATGGGCTTTGGATCTTAATCTTTTCATTTCATTAATTTCCATTCTATGTGGGGCAGCTAGGTGGCACAGTGTATAGAGTATGTGGCCTGGAGTCAGGAAGACCTGAGTTCAAATCCAGCCTGACACTCACTAGCCCTCTGACTCTGGGCAAGTCACTTAATTCCTATTTGCCTCAGCTTCCTCATCTGTAAAATGGGGATAATTACCTCCATCCCAGGGTGGTTGTGAGGATCAAATGAAATAATAATTGTAAACACTTAACACATTGTCTGGCACATAGTAAGAGCTACATAAATGTTAGCTAGTGAAATAGAGTCACCAGCTTAGATGGGAAGGCAAATCATAGTAATCTAGGACTTGGAATCTAGGCTGCATTGCCAACAGGCTCAGCATCAATGTCCTAAGGAAAGAAGAATGATCCTCCCATACCACAGCCCAGCTGAAGGATTTATCCAACACTCAATAGCACATCTGGATATGAATTTGGTAGGACCAAACCAAGTGTGAACTCAGCTAAGTTTTGAGCCTATTCCCACAGAGAATGGCAGCGTAATGGTGAGTATGCCCTTGAATTATTGGGAAATGTTTATGTCAGCTCTTGCTATTTTTGAAATAAACACTCCTTTATAAAAGCTACCTTACATTAAGTGGTTAAATGGAACTGGGAGTGTTAATCACGGGCATTTACCATATAGTGAGGACATAGTTGGTGGAGGCTGGAGCAAAGAGCAATAGAGAAAAGCTACCCACAAACTCATAGTTCCTTTTTTTTTCTCTTAAACTTTGGGCATTTATTCATCAACATTTTAGGCTATGAATTTTACCATTTTATTTTTTCTTGGATTTTATCTTATGTGAATCTCTGGGTTTCTCAGCAACTATGTTTTCTTCATTATAATTACCTTTTGTGTTATCTAGATTAGAAAATAAACATAGTTTTTTCCTTCCTCCATCCTTTTTAGTTTAAAGCTCTTTTTATTAGATTTGCAAGGTAGTGAACAAATACATTCCTACCAGCCATATTGCATTATGGATAGAGAGCTAGCCTCAGAGTAAGGTCAATCTAAGTTCAAGTTCTATTTCCTACAAATACTGATTTGTGACCTTGAGTAAATCACTTAACCTCTCAGTGCTCTAGGCTGCTCCCAAAGACTTTAATTCGCAAAAAAGTTGCTGACCTGCGTCTCTAAGTTGTTTCCTAAGGTCCTCATCTGGTCCTTCATCATGTCATGGATTTTCTTCACCAGAAAGTTCCCTATGCCAATGAAATTTTATTTTATCTATTTTAATCCATGTATCAGAAATCCATAATCTATTCTAAGAAAGCACTTTCTTAGCCAGCCATTCACTTCTCACATAATTTTTTTTCATTGCCTACCTTCACTGAGCAGAAAAGAGGAAAAAAATAACCTGGGCCTCTACAGAATTTAGTTTCTTATCCTAAACTTTGCAATCTTTGGTGGTATTTGTTGAGTTCATTTTGGCAGCATCATATGGTCCTATATGAATCACCCAAAGTGTGTAGTAGACATCTGTTTTAATAAGTCCTGGGAGGTTGTCTGTTGAGCCTTGGATATATGCCTCATGAAGATAGCAAATCTCACTATTAGGCTTACAAATAGCTGCCTTGGTGCCTCTACGCAGGAAGTCACCAACCACAACTTACTTCCCTTCTTCCTCTGACTCTTACTAGTTAATCTCTCACCTGGTGGTTTCTGTGACTTTATTATTCCCTGGTAGACAAACAGCTGTTTCTTCCTCTGATTATCTAGCTTCCTTCTCCTCAGGAAGAATCTTAAAAGATTTTGTAGTTAAAAGTATGCAGTCTTCATTTTCCTTCTCTTCTTCCTCTAGGTGACATTATTTCATTCTCCAACCTCCTTGGTCAGGTGGCCATCAGAACACAGATAATAAGTTCTTGGCTATGTCAGAAATACAAACATGGCATAGTCAATGAAGGTCATTGACAGATTCTCCCTGGTTTTGATGATTTCAGAAAAACCTAGAAAGACTTACGTGAACTGATGCAAAGTGAAATGAGCAGAACCAGGAGAACATTGTACACGGTAAGAGCAATATTATATGATGATCAACTGTAAATGACTTAACATTCTCAGCAATACAATGATCCAAAACAATTCCAAAGGACTCATTAAGAAAAAAGCTATCCACCTCTAGTGAAAGAACTGATGGAGTCTGAATGCTATTTTTCACTTTATTTTTTTCATTTAAAAAAATTTTTGGCTATATCTTCTTTCATAACATGACTAACATGGAAACATGTCTTTCATGATTGTACATGTATAAGCTATATCAAATTGCTTACTGTCATAGAGATAAAGGAATGAGAGAGGGAATTTGGAACTGATTTTTTAACAACTTAGTGTTAAAAATTGTTTTTAAAAACAAAATATTATTTTAAAATAAAACTATTTTATAACAATAAAATTATTAAATATTATTGAATTAATTATTAAAATTAAATATTGTAAAAGATTCTCCCCATTCTCTATGCTGATTATTTCAACTATTACTATCAATTATTATTATTGTTAGTACAGATACATTTAGTTCAATGAAATCGTGGAAAAATATGTTGGCTTATCCGCCAAAAATATCACAATCATAATCCTGAATGAAAAAAAATAGACATTTAATGAATTGTCAAGCTTTCAGAATTTTTTAAAAAAAAAAACAAACCCTGAACTTAATAGAAGATTTGACATATAAGAGCCAAGAAAAATAGAAGGCACATACCAAAGACTAATTACAACAGACTCAATAAGGACAGACTACCTTTTTTATGAGGAAATGTAAATTCTATGTCTAAGATTGTTATTAATAATTGAGTAGTTCATAAGGAAGATTGGGGTAGACAGGAGTATGATATGATTTTAAAAAGTAAAACCATTTGGGAACAGCTAAAAAGAGTAATTATCTTCTAAAATGAGGTGCAAGGAAAAACTAACACAGAGGAATTAGATGAGAGGAGAGCTAGTAGTATGTATATATACATATGTATAAAAGTCTTCTAAATTCAGAAAGAAATAAAACACTAAGGGGATGGGAGGGAGAGGATAAGGGAGGGATCTTTAGAGGAGAGGGTGAGGGAATAGGTTAAAGGGGGATATAGAAGGGTGATTAGACTAATAGGAATGGGAGGATAAGGGAGGGATCCTTGTTGAGGAATAGGTCAAGTAATAGGAGGGCAAAGTAGCGGGTAGAAGTAAAGTTTTATATATACATATATATATATGTGTGTGTATATATATATATGTATATATATATATGGGGGTATGTGTGTGTGTATCTATCTATAGACATATTTATAGATAGATAAACAAAGATACACACACACATACACACACATACACACACACACACACACACACACACACGCACTTAATTGTAGCCTGAGTGGACAGGAAGTGGGTAAAAAGAACAAAATAAAAAGTGCACGGCAGAGAACAAAAGAAAACTTATAAGGAAGCAAAGAAAAGATGGACAGCTCTTAACATAACATGTAGTACTTATTAAGCACTACTATATGCCAGACATTGTGGTAAGAACTAAGAATAAAACATATGCTCAACTCAATTCAGTAAATATTTATTAAACACCACATAATGTCAAGACACCCAAAGACAGGGCATGATATGGAGGATTTATAGGAGGATACGGGCAAGAGTCACTCTTGATGAAAAAGCATAAATGCATTTCGATCTGTACCACTAGAGGAAGTGGCCATATCAGTCCATTGAATTCCCTGAGTCGAGTCCATAAATGTCCTAAACTGTGGTGCCCTGAACTGAACACAAAACTTATTGATTTGACCAAATTGAATTAATTTCCCACCTGCCATTATCACACCCATGAGTTCTACTGAGCTTGCAGTTCCAAACAAACAAACAAACAAACAAACAAAAACAACAACAAAATACCCTGATTTTTCTTAGGCGAATTTGTACAGGACTTGTGTTATCATTGATAACACATCTTGGTCATAAAAAAATGAAAAAAAAAAAGGTTTTACATTTAGTTTGGCTATGAAAAGAGAAATTTCTTTTTTCATATAAAGGTCTTTTGGAGTAATAGAAAGACAGTGTTGGGGAAACTGAGGTCCTTAAGATCCTGTCATGTCCCTGTTACTTCTGAAATTTGATTCTGGGCCTGGATTCATTTGCCTCCTACATTGCCACCTTTCTCTTCTTGGTTCTAGCTGTTGTTACTTTGTTCTTCATATAGTAATAGAAAATAGGAACAGTTTGCTTAAAATAGAAGGGAGAGCTCATACATCAGCAGCAAGCATTCGCAACTCCCATCTCCTCTGGGAGTAAGGGTTATTATTCCTTAAAGAAGCAACTGGTTCAAATATCTTCCTACCCCTCCTTTCCCCCAGTCTTATCTTTCCCACTGCCCATGGAAGAGAAATCTAAGTAGTTACTCACTGAAGTGTCTAAAGCTTTAATCCTCCTGTAGGCCTCATCAGGTGTGGAGCCCCTCACCTACCTACTCCTCACACTCTGCTGGTAAGCTGGTAACTAGCTTTGCAAGATGGGAACATAGCTTTCCTCAGATGCTTTGACTACTCCAGTCCCTCAAAGTCATCTTAATAATTGCTGACCTCTCCTGAGAGGCAACAGTGTTGGATTTTGAGTCAAAAGGTTCTGAGTTTGAATTCTATCTCTCACTTACTGCCTAGCTGACCTTGGGCAAGTCACTTTGTCAGTGTAGGACACAGTTTTCTTATCTGTAAGATGAAGTTGGACTAAAATTTCTCTTCTAGCTTTAAATCTGACCTGATGATTATAGAACCTCAGTTTCCTCATCTCTAAATGAAAGGGGTTGGACTAAATTGTATCTATAATGCCGTAAGTGAGAAAGAGACAGACAGAGAGAGAGAGAAAGAGAGAGAGAGAAAGAGAGAGAGAGAGAGAGAGAGAGAGAGAGAGATGTAGTTATATATGTGAATATTGTAGCTCTGAAAACTTGCAAGCTCTTTTTTAGGGAAGTACTAGTTCAATAAACATAGCGACTGGTTTGGTTATTTGTGCCGTCTACATACACTGGAGTTTTCTATAAGAGTAAATGCTAGTTCTCCAGAAACACAAAGACTTTCTGATGCCAAATTCACCTTTTATCACTCCTTGAAGTTGCAGAAACTAGGGGAAAAAAACTGAAAGTGGAAAATCTATCACGCAACTATTGTTTGTACTTGTCAGCTGTTTCAAGCAAAATCCAATCTCTTGAGAATCTTTATCTAATCTGGAGTTACAGGTGGCTTCAGAGAGAAATAACTATCTGTGTGCTTAGGGGAAACAAGTGTAATATATGCCTCATGAAAACACTTAGTGAATTATGACAAGACATGTTTTATTACAACACACCTTAATACAATAGTAAGGACCTATGGCTTTTGAGGTATGTTAAGTATCAATTACTAGAACAAAGGTGAAAGATTTTTTTGTCTTCAGCCTTTACACATCATATTTTATTTTGGAGATGTGGGTAGAACTGCATCTTATTTGTTGTTCATAGAAAACTATTCTGTCAGAGGCCTCATTAACATTTAAATACCAAATCTCTTGACAATCTACTGCCATTTCTGAGAAACTCAGTCAATTTGAATGCAACTTTCTGAATAAATAATGAAAAGGTTGGATTTTTTTTACCTGGTTATTTATTGGAGACTACTTGTGAGAAATTTACTGATTACCATCTCTGTCTCTTTCTCTCTCCCTCTCCCTGTGTCCCTCCCTCTCCTTCTTCTCCTTCCCTTTTCTTTTTCCTTCCCCCCCTTAATTTTTCCTTTCTGTTCCTATTCATTATAATTGTTTCTGGCCTTCTTCATTCTTTATTCTATCTTCTTTCTATTATGTTTGCTTTTTTGGCCTGTCTCCTTTATTTTCTTCATCTGTCGTCTCCTTTTCTTTCAATCAATCAGTTTATCGAGTGCCTAGTCTTTGTGGAGGATGTCAAAAAAGAAGAAAACAACCTTGCCCAAAAGAAGCTACTGTCATTTGGAGGAAAGAAGACACACACCTAAAATGATTAAACATAATACAAGATAATGCATAATTAAAATCTAAAAATCAAAATCAAATAGCATGAACTGGAAGTGCCAAAAAGAAAAGTTCAAAGTTCTTTCTTACTAATCCAGAATTATGGGAAGGGTTTTATTTTTTATGTAAACCTATGATTTAATCATTTAAGCATGTGATATTTCATCGAGGGAACTCCCTCTATTAATGTAGATCTGTAACTATTCTACAGCTTTTTCCCCCTTTTTAAAATTCTACAGTCTTTTTCCCCTTTTTAAAAAAAAGATTTTAAAAAGTTTAAATTTATTTATTTTTAGTTTTCAACATTCGCTTTCATAAGATTTTGAGTTCTAAATTTTCTCCCCCTCCCCAAGATGGTGTGCAATCTGATATAGGCTCTACATATATATTCATATTAAACATATTTTTGCATTACTCATTTTGTGAAGAAGAATTAGAACCAATGGAAAGAATCACAAGAAAGAAGAAACAAACAAAAGAGAGAGAGAGAGAGAGAGAGAGAGAGAGAGAGAGAATAGTATGCTTTGATCTGCATTATTCAGATTCCATAGCTCTTTTTCTGGATATGGATAGCATTTTCCATCATGAGTCTTTTGGAGTTGTCTTAGATTCTTGCATTACTGAGAAGAGCTAAGTCTATCAAAATCAGTCATCACACAATGTTGTTGTTACTGTGTACAATGTTCTCCTGGTTCTACTCACTTCACTCAGCATCAGTTCACGCATATCTTTCTAGGTTTTTCTAAAATCTTCCTGCTTATTGTTTCTTATAGCACAATAGTATTCCATTACATTCATATACCACAACTTGTTCAGCCACTCCCCAATTGATAGGCATCACCTTAATTTCCAATTCTTGGCTACGACAAAAAGAGTACAGCTTATAGTCTTAAGAGAACTAAGACAATAAATGACCAAGGACACCCAAGCAGTATATGTCAAAAATGGGACTTGAACCAAGGTCTCTTTGACTCCAGGCTCTCCAGCAAACCATTATGCAATGATTCCTCTCCATTATTTCACCACTAACTAGATGAAAAATGAACAGTTGAACTCATTCTAATTCTCATCCTCCATATTTTAAAGGTTATAGTTGTATGCATTTGGAGGTTACCCAAGTAAATTAGGCTGTTAGAAGGCTCCTAAAGTGCTTCCTTCATCCAGGATGAGGGCTAGCTAGTAGGCAGGTTGATGATGGGATCCTATCTTGTACTAAGCTTTGTCAAACTAGAGGACCAGGGACTAGAGGAAAATTGATGATGCTGCACTCTTTGTATAGGTGTTCAAGGAGGACTAGCACCTCTGGTGTGAGGGTTTGCTGAGCCCTTTTCAGGGCTACTCATCCATCTTTGGTGTCCTCCTGGCACTCAACTCTTACCTGTGGCTCCAAGAAGCTGTAGCATGCATAACAAAACTGTCTTAGCAGACAGGCTAAATCAGGTAACTGAGAGGCCTCAAACCCATCAGTGAGTGAGGGAGGCATCTACCCCAAGCATATCAAGAGTGGATGAATGAGAACAATTTGTTGCAACAGCCATGAAGACAGCTGAAGCAAACAATGTGGAACACTTAGAGCTTGGACAGACATTGAAGACCCCAAGAGCATCCACTGCATCCCAGGCCAACACCAGTCTTCTTGACTTTTATCTTTTCTGTTGATTTCAATGACTCTGGAAGACAGAGTGGGGCTGATGACTTTGTGCCTCACTTAAATCCAATTCATGCCTCACTTAAATCCAATCCAATCATCCCATATTGTCATTGGTCCTCTTCAAAAATGAAGGACAAACAACAAATAACAACATGTATCTTCACAGAATTACTTAGCTCTCTTTTGTAAAGAACACATTGGGCTGTGGGTAGAGAAGCAAGGGGATGATTCTTTTCCTCAGGTGAATGGTTTAACTGTGAAACCTTGAAACTGATTTCCATTGCCCACATATTTGACATTAGCTTACAGACTCAAGACTGATTTGATCATATGACTTAAATAAATCACTCTTCAATCTTGGTGGTTATACCCTTGTAAATATTAGAAATCATGTAAGAAATTTCCTATATGGGAATGTTTAGCAGTATTCTTTCACTTGGTGGCAAGTAGAAATAGCTTAGCAGTATATAGACTGTCTTCTAGTTTCTGAGTGGAGTTGAAGGGTTGATCAAGTTAGGAAGACAGAATACATTCCATTGCAAAGTAACCACAATATAACTCTTCTTTTTAATAGTGTTAAGCCCAGGTACTTTTAATTATGCAAACAAATGAACAGAGATAAAATAGTCCCATCTACTCCTTCCTTAGTTTTTCATATCCCTAGCACCTAGAAACTACTACTAATCATTTAATTAGTGATCCTAACTACATTCATAGACATTGCCACTTTTCTGCTAAAGAATGGTGTGTTGCTTCCCTATAATTTATATATATATATGTATATATTTCAGAAGCTACTAGGATTTCTAGTATCTCTGTTAATAATTTAAAATCTTAATTAATCTTAGGTAGCATTAAAATAGTCGTAGTGTTCAGGACTAAAGAGGTAATAGTCTTGCTCCTTCCTTCCCTTAGTCAGACCACTTTTAGAATATTATAATTAGGTGCAGCTAGGTGGTGCAGTGGATAGAGCACCAGCCCTGGAGTCAGGAGGACCTGAATTTAAATCTGGCCTCAGACACATGACACTTACTAGCTGTGTGACCCTGGGCAAGTCACTTGACCGCAATTGCCTAACCAAAAGGCAAGGGAAAAAAAAACAAGAGCGCTTAAAGAGGCTTAAACATCATGCCATAATAGAATTAATGGAAGGGAACTACTACTATTTAGGATGAAAAAAAAAACATTGAAAGATGTACAGAGGAAATGACTTTATATTTAGTAGAAAATACTGTTTTCTACTATTTGAAAGGCTATCACCTTGAAGAGGGATTAGACTTTTTAGTCTCTAGTATAGACGTCATAAGCTTTTAGAAATAGATGTTCACTTTATGTGCCAAGTCACTCTATTTCAATGCAATTCATTCGTTCATTAAACATTTATTAAATGCCTATTATTTGTTCCATATTGATTAACTAAGATGTTTGGACCTTATCTAATGCTGTCACTGATTATTTGATTCAATAGAAAAGTCTAGGCCCTGTTCATATCTATGTTAAAAGTGTGTTTCAGTCAACCAAGAAGTTTAGGCCCTCTGTAATTAGTGAGGTAAGGGTTTGGTACATGTATGTGATGAACGAAGTATTCTGCTTCAAGTTTGCGTTAAACAAGACAGCCTGTGATGACTGTTGCAACTCCAATATCCTACAATTCTATGAAAGTTTCTAATAATTTTCGAACAGCCTTATTTCTGCTCATATTATAAGGTTTCAAATCACTTCTGGCTTTCAAGTGAGTTCCTATAAGCCCCACAGGGTTTTGTTCTATACCTAATGCCATCATCCATGAATATTTCTGATTGATTCACCTGTATTTGTCTATTGCATCAGAACAAACACTGATCTTATAGACAAGGTAAGTAGGGGACACGCTAAAGGGGATCCACAAGAATTTTTCCTATCAACCTTTTCAGCAAGGAAAAAGGCTCTCAGAGGAAATATTTTACAGCAAATAAAAATGAATTTGTAGTTATGTTTTATTCATTTTTTAAATCCTTGTGATTTTCCCCTCTTACTGTTGTTACAAATTCAGACGAGTGCAAACCCACAACCAGATTTGAAGGGAAATAAAGCCTAGAAGTTGAATTTTCTTTTTCCATTTAGGTTTTAAATATAATTTTTCAGTAAAGGTCAAAGTTAATAGACAAGACCATCGTTCATCCTGACTGAGAATTATGCTATAGTAGAAACCAAAGTCACCATGACCAACAAAAAAGTGAAATTTCACATATCAGTGACTGTAATGGTAATTTGCACAGACCCAGGCAAGAGTTGCCTCATTTATATTATTTCTCCCCATACATCATAAGATCATAGGACCCAGTGAGACTAGCAACCCTAGACAGACAGATCCTTGAATTATTGCCTCCAGATGGCATGGCTTCTGATTGTGCAAGTTTGTGGCAAATAGGTGCTAATTTAGCAGCCCTAAGAGTGCTTAGTAAGGCACAGTCAATGTGATACGGTGGATAGAAGGCTGGCCTTGGAGGCCAAAAAGACATGAGTTCAAGGCCTGACTCTACCATATACTGGCTGAGTGATCCTGAGCAATGATTGCTTTAACTTCTCAGTGCCCAAGCCTAGTTAGTACTCTCTTAGTCCAATGTGATGGCAGGTCCAATCAAGAAAGAGAGGAAGGAAGGGAGGAAGAAAGAAAGAAGGAAGGAAGGAAGAAAAAAAGAAAGAAAGCCAGAGCTGCAAGAAAATTTTAAAACTTTGTAATCTTAAAATGCATAGCTGCTGTTTGGAAGCTATCCAAGTAGGAGGGAAAAAGGAAAGTGAAAGAATACCTGGAGGATGTCAATAGTTAGCCTCTGGAGCAATAACTGTCTTTAGAATAGAAGTTCCTAACCCCATTCTAAACTATCACTCTGAACCATACACCTGGCTAATGTCTCCTTTCCCCATAATTTCACTTGAGATTAGATTTATGCTCAAGAAAAATAGAACAAGCTTACCTGCAGCACATTGGGATTGAGAACAAGGCTGGGTATAGGTGAAGAAAAGTCGGTTATGGCTTTTATGATTATTTTACCAGAGATTATGGAGTGCTGACAGGATGCTAAGTATTGAGCAGAACCCAGGGAAAGTCTGGTGCCACCATATGTTCATGAGTTAAAATGATGAAATAAATAATAAGAGAAAAAAAATCCATGAATAAAATTATCAGGAGGGGTTGCTTTGGGTTGCCAGTTTTCATGTGTTTGTTTTTTGACAAGTAGGACCACCGTTTACTATTTAATAACCTACATTGCTATGTCCAATTATCCCAGTACCTCAACTACTTTCTGGTTGCAAATGAAACATTGTTTGAAGTTACAGTGACTGTCTGGAGACTGTTCCAGAGTGAGTTCTGTATAATTTATCCCTGTTAAGTGGAATGAGTTGAAGATGTGACAAAATGTCTGATGATACATCTTCTACATGTGCCTTAGATTTTATTTCCAAACTAAATAATGAAGCTAACCAGGACCCTCTTCAGCAAGGGTGTCAAAGTGAAACAGAAACAGGTCCTGAGGCTGAAGCCAGTGGGCTGCCAGTTGGATACCTCCCCCCTTCATTACTTTCCCCTGAGCTCTGCCCCGTAGCCAGGGAAAGGCAACCCTTTTTCTGAGGAATGGCATGGGCAAGTATCATGCAAACTAGGCATAGCTAAGTAAAGAGGGGTAATGGAAGGGAATAAGCATTTATTAAGTGCCTACCATGTGCCAGTCACTGTGTTCAGTGCTTTACAAATATCTCATTTGATTAATGATTTGCCCAGGGTCATACAGTGGTAAAGCTAGAAATAGAATACAGATCCTTGGCTTTTCTCAAATCTCAGTTCAAATCCCTTTTCTGGTCTCCCTTTAATTCTAGTGCCTTCCCTCTGTGAATTCTATCCTACTTTTTTCCAAAAGTGAAGAAAGGGTAAAGAGGGATTAAGAATATGATTAAGTAGGGGCAGCTAGGTGGTGCAGTGGATAGAGCACTGGCCCTGAAGTTAGGAGGACCTGAGTTCAAATGCGGCCTCAAACACATAATACTCATTAGCTGTGTGACTCTGGGCAAGCCACTTAACCCCAATTGCCTCACCCCCCCAAATATAATGATTAAATGAGAACAACAGAAATAATGGAAGGAAGGAAACAAGTGCTTATTAAGCACCTTCTATATGCCAGCACTGTGCTAGCACTTTACAAACATCTAATTTGATACTTGGAACAACCCTGGAATGGCAGATAGGTAGTGCAGTGGATAGAGTGCTGGGTCTGGAGTCAGAAAGACCTGGGTTCAAATTCGGCCTCAAATACTTACTAGCTATGTGACAAGTCACTTAACCCTGTTTGCCTCAGTTTCCTCATCTGTAAAATGAACTGGAGAAGAAAAATGGCAAATCATTCTTTGCAAAGAAAAGCCCAAATGGGGTCATGAAGAGTTGGACACATCTGAAATGACTGAACAACATTAACAACCCTGGGAGGTAGGTGCTATTGTTACAGTTGAGGAAACTAAGAGAGGCTGAGGTGAAATGACTTATCTGGGATACATAGCTAGCAAGTCACTAAGGTTAATTTTGAACTCAAGTCTTTCTAATGCCAGGCCCAAGAATCAAACACTATGCCACCTACTTGCCTAAGGGAGACCAGTTTATTTTGCAAATACATTTTGGGTTACAATATAATAAATAGCTGGCATTTATTTAGCCCTTTAGATTTTTTTGAAGTACTTTCACATCTCATTCATTTTTATGAAAACTCTTTAAAATAGGTAAGAATGATTATCCCTTTTATACAGATAGCAAACAAAGATACCAGATGGGTTGGATGATTTTCCCGAGGTCATACAGAAGTAGAGCTAGAAGCAGAATACAGAACCCTGGCTTCTCTCAAGTCTCAGTTCATATCCCTTTCCTGGTGCCTTCCCTCTGTTAGTTACGTTCAATTTATTCTATATGTATCTTGATTGAATATAGTCATTTGCATATAGTCTCCCCGATTAGATTGTGAGCTCCTTGAGGGTAGGGACTGTTTTTGCCTTTCTTTGTATAATCAGCTTATACACTGCCTGGTATACAGTAGATGCTTAATAAATGCTTATTAACTTGATCCTGCTAACTCATAATCTAGTGACCAGTCCATTAGCCCATGCTACCTTGAATTTCACCAGAAAGGGTTAAAGTTAGATTTCGAAACTAAAAATGTTATTTAATCCTTATATAACACATAGTAGTAAGTTAAAGAGTCTGCCATTAAATCCACTATAGCAAATATTCTCCAGAGTGTCCTATAGATTTTCAAGTTTCAAGTGTGAGGTCAATTTTTACCTTGTAATTTTCACCAGCAGTTATTCCTCATGGATGAATGGATTAGTTGGAGCAGGGATAATAGCTGAAAGGGAACACTGCCAAGGAGTAATTCTCTATTACATCAAAATCAGTGAATGGAGCAACCATCTTGGTGAAGTGGTGGCCATAATAATATATAGCAAGATACTTATTAAAGAGCTCTTTGCCTGTTTCACTATCCCATTCAGCTTGAAGAATAATGTTAATAATAATGATAATAAATGACATTTAAATAGCACTTTAAGATTTGCAAAGGGTTTGACATATAGTATCTCTTTGACCTTCACAATATGGCTGTGAAATAGGTGCTATTATCTCCCCATTTTACAGATGAATAAGTCAAAAGGCAGAGTACTTATGACTTGCCCGGGGTCACATAACTGGTAAATATCTGAAACAGTATTTAAACTCAAGTTTTCCTGAGTCCAAATGCAACAGCTTGTCCACTTCACCTGGCTTTGGCAATTATAATCTTTCTTCTATAGATTAAACAACTTTATGTCTCAAGTGGCATAGATCCAGTATGTACTTTAGGTCCATAGTGGTAGATAGATGACTTCTAAAGACTGTTTCCAATCCCATTCTGTGATTCTGAGAGAAAACTTGGCACATCAAGAATGTTTGGTTTCAGAAAACCAAATATCATAAAGGTCTTATCTGCCTTCAGTAGTTTATGAAGCTAATATTTTAATAGGGAGATTAGGAACTGAGCTTATATAAATAATAGTAGAGGCCAGGGCAAATCCACCATTCTGTTAAGTAAACACCTTGCCACATTTTTCCTCATTTCCTCAAACTGATGGATGGTGGAATCAAAACTTTAAAAAGCAGCGGCGTAATTCTAAGGTGGGCGGACTGCTGGAAAGGTCAAATTATGTCAAATTGATCATTTGCTTCTCAATTCTGCCATTAACATTTACAAACTAAAATTTACAAAATAGTTTGGCTATCTGCATCTGGTCCCCATAAATTACCTGTATGGTCTTTGCTATTACACTAGTTTCATCTCTTGGACTCTCCAGGTCACTCAGGGACTAGGTTATCTAGGATGTGCTGAATGGGGTTGAAAGTATAGGTTACTTGAAAGATTTGTCTGTACATACAAAATGAAATGGAAGCTTCAGGTAATGATGTGTGATAATGGATGGAGAGCTGGCCTTGGAGTAAGGAAGTCCTGGGTCCAAGTTGCTTATTCTCCTAGTGCCCCCAAACAACTCTCTAAAATTATAAATTAGGAAGAAGGTATTGATGTGTATTGGTAGATGAAATGCCTCACTGGGAGTTCCCTATGCTTTTGAAATCACAGGTCCAGGAAAATATTACATATATCTATGTATATTATATATAGTGTATCTCTCTCTCTCTCTCTCTATATATATATATACATACACATTGCATACTATATAAATATATTTATATTTTATGTTTTCATGTCATGTGTATTATAGTTATATTATGCACATATATATATATATTTAAGCCAAAAAATCAACTTGTCCAAAGAATATAGCAAATAGGAATGTTGATGGTGATTTTATTTTTTTTTGTTTGAATTATCTAAATATTTTTGCATCGATTGTCCACTTGACATAGGTAGTCACAGTTTTTAGCTATGTTGGGCTGAGGGGAAGTAGAAAGAAATCTAGGTGATATAGTGCAGAGGGATGTGGCCTTGGCCCTATAGCAAACCAAATATGTAATTGGGAAATGTTTAATAAAACAAATAAAAATACAATACAACATAGATAATGTTAATTTGTGGTTTTCTAAGTCAAAATGCTGTCATTTCTACTACACTGATGTAGTAAATTGAGTTCTGGAGTCAGAAATATCTGAATTTGAATTTTACCATTTACTAGCTGTATGACCCTGGGCAAGTTACTTACTATCATTCAACCTTATTTTTTCAACTATAAAATGGAGGTAATAACAGTATCAACCTCATGGGGTTGTAAGAAAATGAGATAGTGTATTTGTAAAATGTGTTTTGCAAACATTAAAGCACTGTGTAAATATTTCTTATTATTCAAATTTAAAAATCCAAAAATAATTATTGAATTATCTGGATTAATTTAATGAATTATTTAATCTCTAGAGAGGTTACTAAACTCAGGAGGGGCCAATAAATAAGACCATATAAGTCAATAAAAAAGTGCTGGAGTTGGCATCATAAGACCTGAGTTCAAATATCTTATCTGACACTAACTAGCTTTTATGAACGTGGGTGAGTCATTTAATCTCTCTGGGCTTTAATCACTTTATCTGTAAAATGAGGGGGTTGTACTTATACTTTAAATCATTGATTCTAAATACCTACAGTGTCTTGTATCTAGTAGGATCTGAGTAAAAGAGCCAACGGTTTCCCAAACAGCCTGACCAATTCTCAGAGGCTAATCCAGAAGAAGAGATCTAAAGGGAAAGACATCATCTGTGCAAAGCAGCCCTGACCTAAGCATGCAGAGTTTATACTGTGGCTACCTCATATTTCTGTCTAAGCTGTTAATGTATGAAAAGCCAGAATCACTGCCTTATTTTTCTTCCCTAGTCTTCTCTGGCCATATGTTGCCCACATGTTGCATTGCTCAGTATACTTCTATGCTATAAAACTGGAGGTTTGAGGTCCAAGAGGCAATATTGGATATGAAAGGTTCTGCTTGAACTTGACTTTATGAAACCAAGAGCCAAACTCAAACCTCATTTCAACCATCCAACCATCCATTCATCCATCCATCCACCTGTCCATCCATCCAGCTGCCCATCCATTCATCAATCCATCCATCCACCTATACAGCCATCCATCTGCCCAGCCATCCATTAATCCATATATCCATCTGCCAATCCACCCATCTTCTATCCATCCATTTATCTATCCATCCAGCAAATATTTACTAAGTATCTACTATGCTTGTCAAGTACTCAATAGGCTCTATGGACACCAAGACAAAAATGAAAGAGTCCCTATTTTCAAGGAGCTTATATTCTGCATCAACAGAATTGAAGAGATGATGGAAAATAAAGAACACTGGACTAGGAATGAAGGAAAGCTGAAGACTCGCTTTTCTTACTTGTTGGTTATGGGGCATTGGGCAGTTGAATTCACATCTCTGATCCCCAATTTAAATGGCAGGTTTGGATTAGAACAATGCTAAGGTCTTACATTCAAATTTCGTCCTATATTTGGCTTTCCCCCTCGTCACCTCTTCTCTCTAGTCAGGTGCTGAGTTAATATTAGAGTTATGTCTAGGGTTTTGCACCAGGTGTATGTGTCTTCCCCCATCACACACATAGGGTGCAACAGAGTGTAAAGATATGCTTCGTCTGCACAGCAGTCTGAAAACCTCTGTCTTTGATCATCATAGTCCTCCACCAGCCAACAATCCCACAGGGCTTAGAGGGGAAAGTAAGCTCTCAGAAAAGGTGACAGAGAGCAGTCACAGGCTAGAGGAAGTCAGGGAAGGTGGGATAAGAGATGGGCCACTCACTCTCCCTACACGCTTGTACCTGAAGTTAGACCATCTCTTCTGAGGGGCACTTGTGACACTGAGTCCCTTATACACTCCCCTTGCTTCAGGTTCCTAAATTCCTAGTTACAGGTCTTCTGTTGCTTCTACCTATATGATAATTCTCCCATCCATTTCCTCTTCTCTTCTTCCATTACCACTACCTAATGCTTCATTTCCCCAGACTAAGCTATTGCAATAGACTCTGAACATATCTTTAGTCTCCTCCTTATAATCAGTCCTAGTATTAGTATCACTGTGTAGAAATCTGTCTGTGATATGCTTTTGCATATCAAACATTTGCAGAGACTCCTTATTGACTACCAAGAAAAATCCAAAATCCTTTGTTCTGTATTTAAGGTCTTCCACATTCTAACTCCAATCTACCTCTCCACCTTTGTTTCTATGGACTCTACACTCTAGACAAACTGTATTACTTATTTTCTTTGAAGATAGACCCCGTAGGCCCTCTCCTCTGCCTTGCATTGGACACACTATTGCCCATCTCTGAAATGGGAATGTCTTCATCTGGAATTCAATTTCTTCCCATTCCTTAAAACCTAACTCAGATGCCACTTTCTTCATTGAGCCTTCCCAGATTCCCACCTTGGAGTCCACCCAAAACTTTACACCTCGCATATACTAGGTATGTATGATTTGAAATTCTAGTTCATTTAATGAGTCCCTCCCAACCATGAACCACAAATAGATGATAAGCTCCTTAAGGATTGGGTTCATGTCATTTAAGTTGTGATCCCCCCACACTATCACCTAGCACAGCCCTTGCACAGTGGGTCCTCTCAGGCCCACATAGCTAAAAACTCTGACTACTTATGTCAAGTGGATAATTGATCATCTATAAAATAGGGAAGTTGGACTACATGGCTCCCAAGATCTCTTTCAGCTCTAAACCTATGAAACAGGACATCATTCACCTTATTCCTTTTCCATTAAATAATTAGTTCAAGGTAATGTTGGGTAGAAGGCAGGGACTGATTGCTGGGAGGAGTGGGAAAGACCCCAGGTAGGAGCTGGCTCTTGACCTGAGATCTGAAAGAAGTCAGGGGTTCTAAGAGGTGGAGGGAAGGGAAGGCATTGTGGGCACGGGAAGAGCCTGTGAATAGGTTTGGAGATGAAAGAAGGAAGTATCATGGGCAAGGAGTGATACACAGGCCAGTTTGGCTAAAACATAGACTGACCAAAGGAGAACAATGTATAATAATCCTAGAAAGATAGACTGGAACTAAGTTGTGAAGAATTTTAAATGCTAAGCTGAGGAGTTTGTATTTTTTAAGTGTTCTTGACCTGGGGTCCATGAACTTTTGAATATAAATTAGGTAGATAGATAGATAGATAGATAGATAGATAGATAGATAGATAGATAGATAGATA
>NW_020954552.1:14804339-14854339 GCF_900497805.2 Vombatus ursinus | reverse complement strand
CTACTACTACTACTACTACTACTGTGTAGACCTGTAACTGCATTAGTATAGTGAATGTACTATGTGAAAACTCCCTTCATTGGTGCAGATCAGTGGAATCCACAATTTAATTCTTAAAACTAGTTTACTTTTGCATTTCTTCTAAAAGTTTACTCCCTGTTTGATCTTTCTGTCATACACACAATTTGGGCAGCCAGGTTCTAATTGGATCCCAATATGCAAATGTCAATTCCATTAATTTCCCCCAATCAAGCATTTCATTATACAGCATTTTCTTTTCAAAAATCACTTTCCAGAGTTAGATGTGGGAGGCACAGTTGACAAAGTTTAGTCAAGGTACATAGACTACAAATGCCTGGGGCCCCCCTAGAGGTCAAGTGTTAAAAGGTTAGTGTATCTCCTTCAGGTCCCAGGGCAGCCCAAACTGAAACACTCCTGGAGAGAGAGAGAGAGAGAGAGAGAGAGAGAGAGGAGAGAGAGAGAGAGAGGGAGAGAGAGAGAGAGAGAGAGAGAGAGAGAGAGAGAGAGAGCAAGAGAGCAGAGCATTCTTTGACTGACCTGAATTGTTAACATTTGTTCTTAATCTAACAGATGCTCTTAACTAGGTCCATAAACACAGTTTCTGAATATCCTCAGAAGCCATAACTGCAGTGTTTAGCAATTTCAGGGAAATTGGTCTGGTCCCACTGGTGTGGGAGTCTTTGCATGGATGGGAGCCCTGCTGATTTTTTTTTTCATCACTTTCAATATCAACAAGCAAGAACACTCTCCAGGACTTTTTTTTCACATTCACCCTTTTTTGTTTCTCACCCTCTCCAAGAGGAGGGTACAGATCTAATTCTGGTAAAGGTATTTGGAGAATGAAGTTGAAAGCCCTTAAGTAGCTTCTCTTCATATATCATGTGACTACATGCATCAAAAGCGTATGAGCATTTCAAATTAGAATCTGAGAAAAAGCATAAAGAAGTGGGTGTGGAAATAAGGAACTTCCAATAAAACTAGATCTCCTGGGTCAATAGCCTGTACATACATAAATGAACAGACATATAGATACACACACATATATCTACATATATATATTTATACACATATATACATGATCACATACATCTATATCCATGAACATAAATACAAAATTGTCATCTTAAGTGTCATATTAAGGAACATTACTAAATCTTTAAAGATAAATGATGATAGATAATAGACAGATAGATGATAGATAGGTAAAGATAGAAATGTATATATAGATATTGGTATAAAGATATATCATTCTGGGGGGGGAACCTCAATACACATATAACACACGTGTATAAGTTGTTTTTTTTTCCCCAGAATTTTTTCTGGCTTTGTGTGAAAAATGTTTTGTAATTGTGTTCATATAGTTCCTGGTTTTGGCAGGTAGACTCCCAAATATTTTATAGTGTTTACAGTAATTTTAAATGGAATATCTCTTTCTATCTCTTGCTGCTGGGCTTTGCTAATAATATATAGAAATGCCTGGGATTTGTGTGGGTTTATTTTACATATATATATATAATTTTTTTCTTAAGATTATTTTGTACCTCTCTGAAACTCAGCAGGAAAATTCCATATGTGCTGGCTTTCTATTGTGTGTGTGAATATTATGATGAACAATAATCATCAGATAATTGGATTAGTGTATCACTGAATCTACAAAACAATTCAGGAGACAATTTAAAAGTCCAAGGAAGTTTAGACTAGCTTGAAATAGTTAATGAGGAAAGTGTTAGTAGGGATTATTAGATAAACAAAAAGCAGAGTTTGGGAACTTGTTTTGAGTTGGGGGAGGAGGAGGAAAAGCCAGAAAGAGTAGGACATAAATGTCCTCTCCTGGAAAGTTTCTAGAAGCCTTCGGGATAGACTGAGTCTGCTTTGCTATCTGGGAAAAGAATGCTTAGCCTCTTTCTCCCCTAAATACTCAAGGAGAATGAATCAGCAGAACAGAAAAACAAATTCTAAAAAGTTGGCCTCATGATGGTAGGAGTGAAGAAAGAGCTCTGTTTACTCACTGATCTCCCCATGCCTGTCCAATATGTTATTCTTCATCCTTCTGCCATGATGCCTTGTCCTGGAGCCAAGGAATAGAACTTCAGAAGAGCAGAGAGGATCAAGCAGACAGAGACACAGAAAATGGAGGGAGTTATGGAGGACAATTTAAAATATGAAATTAAAGCTACCTCATCTCAAATCCCAAAGATCAGGGTGTAGTAGAGGTAAGAGTAAGTTGGGAACCCTGTCACCTACAGCATTCTCTCTAGAAGGCCAGGGTTCTACGCTTTCCTAGGTCATGTGGCCCTTAGATGAAATGAGCCCCCAGGGTATCAGTCAATACATGAGCCTGGGAAAAATGGAACTGCTGCAGGCAATGGTGATAATGCTGAGGCTGCCTTTTTAAGGTCGTTTGGTGGGTTCACTAAAAAGAAAATCCAGTACTGATTTCGAGTAATCACAGGCTTTCTCCCATAATAGCAGCTTGAGCCACCAAAGTCTAGCCTGCTTCAGCAACCCCAGAGTCCTCTTTCCTATTAAACAAAATGCAGTGGAGAAGGGGAATGCAGCGAAGGTGATTTGCCTAACTTTGACAACGTTACTTTTTTTTTTATGTGAATAAAGTTCCAGAAAGGGAGAACTTAAGAAGAATTTCTAATAGAAGAGGGAAACAATGTCTATGTCCTCATGTGTAAAGAGAAATGAAGAATTAAGGCAGTCTTTAAATCAACAGTGTCAAACACAAATTGAAATGGGGGGGTGGGGGAGAGGAGAGCACTAATCTGTTCATAGGATCCTTGTGGGCTGCAATGTTGAATTACTTTTAAAATGTAATATTATACATGTTTTATTGTATTTTCATTTATTTTGTTAGATATTTCCCACATATGGGCAGCTGGTAGCATATTTGGCACCTCTGTTTTAGATACCTGGAAAAAGCATTTCACTGGAAACTAAGGTTCTAGTCTAGGCTCTGCTACTAATTAGTGTCACCCTGGGCAAACCACTTCTTTGGGTCTGTTTTCTCATCTGTAAAATGAATGAGTTGGAGCAAATAACCTCTGTTCCCTTTCGGTTCTACTGAACTATAAATATTAAGAATTTAAGCAATAAATACTTTGTGATTGAGGAAACAAGTGCTTTTGTCTCAGACAATCAATTTAGGGAAACTGATTATTTTGCTGCTGTCAGGAATAAATAACAGGAATACACAATAAATGAACTAGAGCAGAGGTTGTTCCTTTAATCCTGATCCAAGGTCATTTGCATGGCAAAGAGGGCCATTATGGGGGTTGAAAACTTACTCTCCCTAGCTCCACACAACTTCTTTGTAGTTTTGCTAAGTGGAGGCCCCAGCATGCTTTTGAACGGATTCAAACTTATGACTCGAGTTGGTGTTGTTTGTCCTTTGTCCCTGAAAAGGACCATGATATCAGGGAGGTGATGTCTTGACATGCAAGTGAATTAGATTTAAGTGAGGGAAGGCTGTGCAAAGTCACCAGCCTCACTTTCTCTTCCGGAGTCATCTAGCAAGTCCAGCAGCAAGATATAGATCAGTTATGACTGGAGATGGTCCCATGACCAGAAGTAGGACAAGAAGGAAATGGGGATTTTCTAGCACTAAGTCAAATAGAAGATTGGAATCAGGGGGCCCAGGCACAGCCAAAGGAGTTCAATTCAAAGTGCAGATTTTAAAATGCGCAAGTGCCTTTCTAAAAAATTGTCTGGTTAAAGCCAGGGGTGCACCTTTATGTGTGACTGAGGTGGGGTAGAAGAGTAGAACACAGAAAGTAAGTAGATTGAGGAGCTAAGTGGTGTTACGGCATTTGAGTGAGAGTCAATATGAATGTTGAAGTCTCCTAGTATAAGTCAGGAATATGAGAGGACAGAAAAATTATGAACAAAGTACTGAACTCATTGATGAAGGAAAGAGAGTGGCTTAGATGTCTGTAGAAAACAGCTAGCAGGATTTTGATTGGATGGTAGATATGAATAGCATAAATCTCAAAGGAGAAAAGGTTACTGAGTAATTAAGTTAAGGAGAGAATCTGAAGTGCCCATGGGAAGCAAGGAGTATTCCAACTTCCCCATTTTGACTGGTAAGCAGTCAATACTAGAAAGATTGACCAAGGAGACTATATCATGGAGGGGGGAAATGGGGGGGAATAGGGGAGAATGGACAGGGAGGGGGAGTCCTATTCCAATGATTTCTAGAAGATCGAAGGAGTGGGAGAGGAGACAATTTAAGTTAAAGGAAGTTTGTTGCAATAAAACAAGCATTCCAAAGGTCATAGTGGGAGGACATTGGTTGGGACTTTGGATTGGGACGTGGGAGGAATGAGGAACCTATAGGGGTTCAGAATCACAGGGATGTAAAGGGCATGACCAGGTGTAAGAATGTTCATCATTGAGTGAAGGTTTCCACTTCTCTCCACATCTTCAGCAGGAGATGAGGTTGATAGCAGAGAGTAGAAGTTGCCTCCCTCTGGCAAAGATGGAAATTGTGTTGTGGGCCTCTAGCAGTCTTTCCTCAGGGGACACCAAGGAGGAGATGAAAGGTACTCAGTCTCAGTCAGAGGAAGGTCTATGTAACTTGTGAGTGAATAGTGTGTGTGTTTATAAGGGAAAAACATCTTTGTCACTTACTCTGCTATGTTGTTTAATTAAATGTCTTTTGCTTTGAACTAATGTATTCTCTGGTTGGTTAGTAAAAGAAACACATTGCGGGGATTCATCAGTTATAGTTTTGAGCTCGTGCTGACTCACACTACAATATACTTCGAACTTGGAGTGGCAGTGAGGTAGGAGAAATACAACATAGGGGATTCCAGTTGCCATGTGTGAACAATGACTTCAATTCTTCTCTTCACTTTAGTATTTAAATGCTGAGTTGAAAAGTCCAGACAGCTTCATTTCAGACACTCATTTCCTTTTCCCCACACTACCAGCCATTTTAACTACACACCCTATGAAAATGTACAGGCCTTATTCTAAAAGATTTTAGTGAAAGATTAAGGCTTTCTGAGGGAATGAAGTCCTAGAGTGAAGGAAAAGGAGTTTCTGTGTGCTGGAAATTTTCTGCTTTCTTGTTTCAGCTGTCATGCTAGGGACTCTAATAGAGGAACTGACCACAAGCCGCAAAGAAGCGGGGGGGAGGGAGGAAGGGAGGAAGAGAGAGTGAGAGAGAGAGACAGAGACTGAGACAGAGAGATGGACACACAGAGAGCTAAACACAGACACAAACACACAGAAAGACATATAGATAGAGACAGAAACAGAGGGGAGAGTCAGAGAGAGAAGAGGAGGATGAGACAAGGAAGAAGAGGAAGAGAGAGAGGTGAGGGGGAATGAAAGAAGCCAGCTCAACAAAAATGGTCAAATGTCACCACTAGCTCTTTTGTGAGAAGAACTGTATCGAGAACCATTCACATGTAAAAAGTACCTTTGTCCAAATTGCAGCTATCTGCAGGGTCATGAGCACTTATATGAGACTGTGTTACTGTGTATGTCTCTGAAGGAAGTCTTTTCCAGTCAGTGCTTTTCCTGCTGCCAAAGAATAAAGACACTTTTGATTCAATATCAGATACCTTCTGGTAACTTTCCTTCAAGTCTCAAAGCTTACAGTGATAACTTCATTGATATAGGGAACAATGGGAAAAACAGTAAATCAAAGCATTTATGTATCATCTACTATGTGCCAGGCACTGTACTAAGCACTTTACAAATATTATCTCACTTGATCCTGACAACAAACCTGGGAAGTAAATGCTATTATCATCCCTATTTTACAGTTGAGGAAACTGAGGCAAACAAAGGCATGCCTTGCTCAAGTCATACACCTAATGTCTGAGGATGAATTTGAACTCATCTTCCTGACTTCAGGACCACGGTTCTATCTACTCCATCACCTAGCTGCCTATTAAAAAGATGTTCATTAGAATGCTTGGGAAAAGGGGAATGGTGAGGAAGGTGGTGTTCTGAAAAACTGAATGACAGTAAATAAAGGTTATATTGAAAGCCCTGGAGTTAGGAGAGAGACCTGGATTGTAGTTCCAATTCAGCCATTAGCTAAATGTGTGATCTTGGAGAAGTCACTTCATCTCTCATAAATACAATGAGGGGGTTGATTTTAGTGGTGGATATCACATTGACAAGCTAAAAATTAATCCAGAGGAGAGTAAAGAGTACAGTGAGGGGATGTGACAACATGCCATGTGACAAGTTGAAAGAACTAGTGGTTTTTAGCCTGGGAAAGGAAGGAAAGGAAGAAGGGAGAAAGGAAGAAAGAAAGGAAGAAAAAAAAGGAAAGAAGCAAGGAAAGAAAGAAAGAGAGAAATAAACAAAGAAAAAGAAAGAGGAACATGATCATTGTTTTCAAATATTTAAAGGTCTGTTACATGAGAGAGAGATTAAATCCACTCTGACCTCAGGAGACAGAATTAGGGTCAATGGATAGAAGATAAAGGGAAGCAGATTTTGGTTCAAGATAAAGAAAAACATTCTAATAATTAGAGTAGTCCCAAAATGGAACAGGCTTCCTTGCAAAGTAGTGAGTTCTATGTCACTGTAGTTATTTAAATAGAATTGGCTTAGTTAGTTTTAATTAGTGTGAGGTATGTAATAGAAGGAATTCATGCTTCAGGTATTGAGTATGACCTTAAATGCAAGGCAATCAAAAGATACTGGAAATCTACAAGTAGATGATGATGATGATGATGATGATGATGATGATGATGATGATGATATAGTTCTTTAAGGTTTACAAAGCATTGTACATATGTTATCTTATTTGATCTTCATAAAAAATATTAGGAGATAAGGGCTTTTATTACTCCCATTTTATAAAGGATAAAACTGAGACTGAGAGGTTCAGTGACTTGTTCAAGGTCATACAGCTAGTAAGTGTTTGAGGTGGGATATGAACTCAGATCTTCTTGACTACAAATCCAGAGCTTCTCCCCACTCCAGCTCTAACACTTTGATTCCATTCATTCATTCATTCACTTATTCAATAAACATTTATAAACCACCTCCTACGAATAATGCCCTATGCTGGTTCTAAGCTGATAGGCATTTGAGAGAAATTTTCCAATAACTATTTTAATCTAACCCAGACAGAGAAAAGCCATCATAATTAGAAAATATATCTATAGAGGGAAAATCCAGAACTTTTCCTAGTTGCTTGTTTTAATATTTTACAACTCTCATCCTTGGGAAATCCTTTCTTATAGCTGACCTAAGTCCTTCTTACTATAGCTTAAAACATTTCCTCTTGCTCTCCTCCTCAGCAGTGATGGAGAACAGCTGGTCACCATCTTCTCTAAAATAACACTTCATACACTTGGAGACAATCACTTAGTCATGATTTAACCTTCTCATCTTGGAGCCAAATCATCTTAGTTCCTTTCAACTTCCTTGGGAGGTTCCATTTTCCAGCTCTTCATTTGTCTTTGCCACAATCTCCTCTGAGTCTACCTCCCTTTCAAGTAACTGAGAACAGAGCTGGCCCCATTGTGCTCCAGTAAGGGTATGACCCAGTGTGGAGTGTGATGGAAGATTGCCTCCCTACTCTTCAGTACTAATCAGTAAGCATTTGTAGGGCTATAACCATTAGTCCTCTGTGAGTCAGAGTGAGTAAATTATACCCTGGTAACTCTCACATGAGGGAAATTGCAGTGACTTCTCGAAGACAGGGAAATACTGCAGTTGGTTTCGTGGGGGGCAAAGATTGAGTATATTCCTTTTTGGGTAAGTTCCCATAATGTCTGAAACCAAGTCATATCCACAATGTGTGCTCAGTAGCTGCTAGGAGCTGGCAATGACAGTAAGGGTGACAATGAAATTGGCTATCTTGGCGCGTGTTGTGGTCCCTTGTAGATACCCTAAAGAGTAGCTTTAGGAGCAAGCATTATACTTGTTCTGCCTCACAAAAGTATGTGTGTTTTGCAAACCCAATCTAATTCTTACATTATGCTTAAGGTTCTGTGGTAATGG
This sequence comes from Vombatus ursinus, assembly GCF_900497805.2. Classification (NCBI taxonomy): domain Eukaryota; kingdom Metazoa; phylum Chordata; class Mammalia; order Diprotodontia; family Vombatidae; genus Vombatus; species Vombatus ursinus. The sequence goes on along the minus strand of NW_020954552.1, from coordinate 14,846,335 downwards.
TGATGTGAGGTTGGGGAGACAGAGAAAAGAATACCTTTTAAATTTCTTTTTTTTAAAACTGATTTTAAAAGAATAACTAGTACCTGTAAGGAATTATTCATGATTTTTTTTCATGTCATCCTAAGGTCAAACATTATCCCAAACTTTCCATAGAGGGCATGCTGCCCAAAGATAATTATTCATGCATGAAATAATAGGCAGTTAGGTGGCATAGTGGCTAGAACATTAGGCCTGAAGTCAGGAAAACCTGAGTTCAAATCCAGTCTCAGACACTTACTATCTGTGTGACCCTGGGCAAGCCACTTAATCCTGTTTGCCTCAGTATCCTCATCTGTAAAACAAACTGGAGAAGGAAATGGCAAACCACTCCAGTATTTCTGCCAAGAAAACCTCAAATGGGGTCAAAAAGAGTCAGAAACAACTGATAACAACTGAACATCAAATAGTAAACTAATCTAGTTTTGTGACCAAAGTAAAAGGAGTTTCCTTTTTTTCCGCTATAAGAACAACTTCCTCTTTCCCAAATCAGAGTTCCTACACAGCTAAGACAAAGATCTGTTGTTAACAAGCCACAAATGTGGCACCCACTCACAAGGACTGCAAAAGCCAACATTATATCATCTAAGAAATTGACTTGGTCAATAGGTCAATGAACAGAAAACACTATGTAGAATAGAAGCTTGATTTCACAACGGATCAACTTCTTGCATAGTCAGGGAGTTAAAGAAACTGGTTTATGGAATAGTCAGGTCTTACAGGTGGCATTTAAAACTAGCCTGTCCTACTGGGCTGGCGTTTGAGTGACCCTCATAGTCTGATAGAAGAACTGGGGTTTCAAAGGGAAAGAGAGCAAGAGAGAGAGAGAGAGAGAAGATATCATTGCAGAGCAGTACAGTTCAGGGAGTGGGGATGGGGGGTGGATACCTGCATCTGTGTTTGTGTTCCCTTGTGTTGTATACTTCAAGGTATGTATATCGATAGATGAGTTCTATCCAACTGCTAGGTATTTTTTTGCCTTCATTAATTGTTGGCCAACTCCTTTGAGTAATCAGAGATCTTGTTTATTAGGATTTGCAGTATTCTGGGGCTTGATGCAATCAAGACCATGTCATCTACAAATAGGAGCATCTTCCTGGGACTTTGCAAAAATATGCCTCCTCTCTAACAATGGTGAAGTCCTAATATGTTTCCCTATTGATGGCTTACTTAAAGAATGATTGAATAAAGTTATCTCTGTTATTATATCTATCAAGAAATCTTGTATAATTTTTACTTGTTGATGGGATACACGCTATTGGAGGAGAGTCTTTAAGAAGTCATTTTGCTTTTATTGTGTTATATTTTTCATAGTAAACAATAAGTTCCCATGAATTCAATTATCATCTTCGTGCAAATGATGTGATGCTCATATCAATTTATCCAGCCTTAACATCTCTACTGACCTCCACTTTCACATTTCCAACTGCCTTTTGTGCACCTTGAACTAAAAGTCTCTTGTACATCTTAAATTCAACATGTCCAAAAGTGAACTCATTTTCCTCCAAACATTCCCCTCATCTTAAATTCCCTTTTATTGTCAAAACCATCTTCCTTCCACTTAGCTCAACCCAGAGAGCGCCCATCTTCCCTGCTATCCTTGTGTAGCAGTTTGCTTTTCCATTTGGATGGCTCCAAAGTCTGACATAATGCCCTCTCCCACCAAATCCCAAAAATTCAAGATTCTTGTACCATTTTAACTTCTTATGGAATATTGTTCATGGCTGAGATCCCTCTAAGCAAATTGCTTTCTGGCCTTGGTGGGGAAAGGGTCGGAAATAGATGTAAAACCTTTATTCTTTTCAGTTCCAAATTCTTTCCTTCCCACCTACCTCTCCCTTATTTATTCAGAAAACAAGAAAAACAAAACCCATATTATGTGTATAGTCAAACAAAACAAATTTCCACATTAGCTACGTCCAAAAGATAAGTATTATATATAACATATATGTATATACGTAGTATATACGTGTATATCTATCTATATATGTAGTATATAGATATATACCCATATGTATATATACTCCAATCCATACGTATATATGCTCTGAATCCATCTCTCTCAAGGTAGATAGCATGTTTCACCATGAGTTCTTTGGAATTATGGTCAATCATTTTGTTGACCAGAGTTTCAAAGCTTTTCAAAATTGTTTGCCTTTAAAATGTTTTGTTATTGTATCAATTTTTCTCCTGGTTCTGCTTCTTTACTCTGTATCAGTTTACATAAGTCTTCCTACATTTTTCTGAAACCATCCCCTTCATCATTTCTTACAGCACAAAAGTAGTCCATTGCATTCATTTACGGTAACTTGTTCAGCCATTCCCCAATTAATAGGCACCCCCTCAACTTCCAATTTTTTGCCGCCGCAAAAAGAGCTGCTATAAATATTTTTGTACATGTGAAAACTCTCTTCTTCATCTTCTTTCCTTTCTCTCTCTAAATTGTGTGGACCTACTGTAGAAGACCCTTTAAGATATAGCAAGGAAATACAAACAAGAATTTGAGATTATGTTCCTTCCATTGGCATGATGGTGAGGGAGATTGTTCACATCTTTTGTTAAACTGTTGTTATTCCGCCATGTGAGCCTTGACCATATTAAAACAAAGGCAAAGAGAAGCCAGTTCCCGGCAGCACGCTCTGTGTGGTCATCATGTGATGGAGCATTTCTTTCTCAGATTCAGAATCCCAGGAGCTGAAATAGACATTGTTCTGACCACTTTGTCATGAAGAACACTTTAAGCAATGAAAACTAATAAGACACTGGCCCTGAATCATATTTTTTTAATCAGAAAATGATGGCAAAAACAGAGTTAGTTTTATAAAAGGGTAGTAACTATACAGCTGTTATCACAGAAACCTGGGTTATTAAGTGAAAACTACAATAAATCTATCATGACTTTAAGAACACTAGGCTCAGAATCTGCCTCCCCTTCTTGTAATTATGTACTAAAATTTACTGAGGGGGTGCCTTATGATTATGTTTACTTCAATTTACTGTGCAAATGAGTAAAAAAAGTGGAATATCGAATGTATTTTTATCTCCATTGGGTTTTATGTCTCAATTATGGTACTTAGCCCATACTCCTCCACTGGTAGTAATTGGGGATATAGTACTGAGTAAGCACTGATAGGAACTTAGATGTAGGAAACTGTCTCTGGACTCTGCCATTACCCACTAGGCTCATTTGGAGATTTAACACAATGCTGCAAAGAATAAGGCTAAGCAATGATGGGATAGGAAAGTTGATTTGTGTAGGATTATGAGAAACCTTTCCACTAGCTTGAGTGACTAGAGCTCTATGCTGGTGCTTCATCATCTCCTAGAAATGACCTTGGATTTGTGATGGTCATGATGGTGGAACATATGGTCTCACCAAGCTCTATTAATCTTGAAAGGGTTTGAGTACAAGACTAGTGGATAGACTATAGGCTTTTTTTTTTTTACAAAGACAAGTTTAAATATGTTTTATATGTAAAACTTGATCATTAGATTAGCTATGGGATGCATATCAACTCATGAAGATTGTCAAAGAAGATCTATATGGGCTGTGATCTGCAGAAGAGGAAGGATTACTCACACTGATGAAATTATGTCTCTTTGAGGTATTGAAGCATAAGAATCTTCTGAGCCTGAGTTTGGGACAACTAAGGTAATGGGAAAGAATAAAAAAAAAGCTGGTTATGGTGGCACATATCTGTAATCCCTGCCAATGGGTAAAATGAAGCTGATGTTTAAAGTGTGAGTTTGGGAAATCTGAGCTACAGTATGACTAAAGCCTATTGGGTATTTAAACTAAGCCTGGTACTAATATGGTGAGCCCCTGGGGGCAAGAGGGCCACTGGGCTGCCTAAGAAGGGCAGATAGACCCAGGTTAGAAACAGAGCAGGTCAAAGATTCCATGCCAATCAGTTCTAGGGTCAGGCCCATGAGTGTCCACTGTACTTCTAGCCTGGGCAAATCAGGGTCACCCAATGAGAAGAGGAGAAGAAAGAGGAGGAGGAGGAGGAAAAGTCAAGGAGGAGAAGAAGAGGAAGAAGAAGAAGATGATGAAGATGATGATGATGATGATGATGACAATGCAGGAAGAAGAGAAAAAGGCAGAGGAGGAGGAGAAAGAGAAGGAGGAGAAGAAAGAGAAGAGAAAAGGGAGACAATAAGGCTCAACTAGGGTCACCCCTAACTCAGAAATTCCAGGCAGACTGGACATCACAATTATATTGCTCTTAATCATACTTTCATCCCTACTTCTCCTCTTGAAAGAGGGGGAACACTCCACTAGCTCACTTAATTCTCAGCCCTCCCCATCCACTACACAGTTTGGTTCTTCCACACTCAGAATGCACAGAATAACTCTATATCAGAATAAGGAAAGAAGGACAGTCAACAGAGACTTTATAATAATTCTCAGTAGAAGACCAAGTGCATAGGGAAACTTGAAGCCCTCTCTTCTGGCTGTCTGGGCTAGAGGAAAGAGGGTGGCAAAGAAAGAGAGTTCAGGGTTACCTCAGGGCATCCTGATAAGAGAACAGAAGATCCAAGCAAACAACTCGTGCTTTGATGTTCTGACTTTTAGAAAGTTGTTCTAAGGGAGGGTAATTATGGTAATTGAAATTAGGAATGGAATTACAGTTGAGCCCTAAATAACATGACTGCTTCTATAACCTTTATTTAGCTTCCACACTGAACAATTTGAGGCAATGGAGGGGACAGGATATGTTTGTGAAAACTCTAATTTTAATTTGAGGGTTGTCTATTTGTAGGCCTTTCACTGCTTCTTTCAAAAAAGGGAAGGATCTGGCAAAAATTATTTGCTTCATCCCCATTTTTCAGTGAGGAAACACTGCTCTTCATCTTCTGGAAAGGGTCTTTCCTACTATATTCTTTCCTAAGGATGCTGGAGAATTAATATTCCCCTGTCCCAAGCCAGTTGTTGAAAGGATGATCTCTCTCTGCTTGATCAGTTGTTAGATCGATCTGATTTGAAGGATACATTAATTCTCCTCACTTCTGAAATGGGCCTCTGCCTTTGCAAAAGCTTACATAATTCATTCTTTCCCTAAACATGAGTGCTCAATTGTTGGAGGAAGTAGAGTATACAGACACAATAGATGACTGGAAAATGGATCTTGAATGCAATCATCATGATTCAGACATTAGTAGGAGAAACCATCAAATGAACTCCTCTCCTTCTCTCTAGTCACCACCTTCTCTCCAAATAGTCCTTCACACAACTGCCAAATCAGCAAAATTGCTCTTTCCTGGAACACAGATCTAGCCATCTGTGGCTCAAAAATTTTAAGTGACTCCCCATTGCCTCTAAGATAAGATACAAAACTCTCAGTCTAGCATGTAAAGTCCTCTTCACTAATGGCTCCCACCTACCTTCCCAACCTTATATTGCTTCCTTTCATGCACTGTCTGTTCCAGTCAAATTAGCCTGCTGACTGTTCCAGATACATTGTTGTTCAGTTGTTTAGTTGTGTCTGACTCTTTGTGATCCTATGGACCACACCAATTGTGTCCATGGGGTTTTCTTGGCAAAGATACTGGAGTGGTTTGCCATTTCCTTCTCCAATGGATTAATCCCTATACATTAAATTCCATTTTTTATTTCTGCGCCTTTACATAAGTGATTCATTGCTGTGGGGAATGCATCTCCACCTCTTGCAATACCTAGTTTTCTTCAAAATATAGCTGTAGCGCATCTCCTACATAAAAGAGTCATGCATGATACTTTATCTCTCAATTCTGTGTCTTTTCCCCCATGGGAAATGGCTGTCTCCCCTTTGGAATGCTTTTCTTGGAATGCTCTTCTTCCTCAGCTTCCTCCTCCTGATGTCCCTGGCTTCCTTCAAGACTAAGTTCAAATCTCACCTTCTATAAGAGGCTTTACCTGCTCCCTTCCCTATAATGCTAGTGCTTCCTTCTGAGACTACCTCCTATTTACTCTGTATATAGAGCTCTCGTAAATACATAGTTTATACACACACACACACACACACATATATTGTATATGTAAATATATATAGATATATGCATCTTGTATATAGGTATATAATTTTATATATTATATAGACATATATCTATAGATCATACTGATATGTGTGTATATATGTATAGAAACACACACACACACACACACACACACACACACTGAGTTGGTTTTCATGTTGTCTCCCCTATTAGAATATGACGATTGGGACCATGTTCTATTCCATAGAAAATATCCAGATGGAAAACATCCACTCTCTGTATAAGAATTCTTTTTTTGTTGGGGGAGAGAAGGCAATTGGGATCAAGGGACTTAACCAGAATCACACAGCTAGTATGTGTCTGAGACTGGATTTAAACTGAAGTCCTCCTGACATCAGGGCCAGTGTTCTTTCTACTAGCTACCTCTGTGTAAGAGATCTTATCAGAAGCATAAACACTGGTCATCATAGAGCTTGTGGAATTTTAGAAAAGGGACATAAATTGGTTGAGTATCTTTGCTGATCAGCCCAAAAGTATTGTATTTCTTTGCCAACTACCATTTGAGGACACTCCCCAGTTTTTTTCCCCCTGTGCTTTAAAAGAATTACAATCTTAAATGTTGTTCAATTGTTTTATTCATGTCCAACTCTTTGTGACTCCATTTTTGGGGACTTTCTTGGCAAAAATACTGGAGTGATTTCCCATTTCTTTCCCTAGCTCATTTTACAGGAAAGGAAACTGAGGCAAACAGGTTAAGTGACTTGCCCAGGATCACACAGCTAGTAAGTGTCTGAGGCAGGATTTGAACTTGGGTCTTTCTGACTCCAGGCCCAGTACTCTATCCATTGTATCTAGCTGTCCAGAATCTTAAATAAAGAATATTAATAACAGCCCAATCTCAGATTTTCTGATTTCCTACTTGATTTTAGCCTTAGTGGTAACCAGCTGAGGAATCATTTTGCTTTTACTCTACAGATATACTTCATGGAGTAAAATTAAATTCTTCCAAATATAAGTCCTTGTTCCCAGACTAAGAAAAGAGTAGTTTGAACATGCTTTCTCAGAGAGAATTGGCAAACCACCAATATTTTTCCTGGAAAGTTCAGCATCAGATACAAATATAATTCAATAATGTTATAGTGCAATGTCCCCAATGAGATTCAAGTTAGTGAAAGAGAATTGTATTATTAAAGACCTAGACCTGAATCTGCACATGATGAAAATGAACATCTAAAATCACACTTTTTTTTTCCTTTTCATTCCTGGTCAGTATTTTTGTGCTGATTCTCATCACTAAATCAACTTTCACTGTCACTCTTTTTGTGATATGCTACAGTAGAAAGAGTTTTGGACTAGGAAACAAAGAACTGAGTTCCAATTTGACTTCAGACACTTGCTAGCTGTGTGATTCTTGCTAGTTATATTCCTTCTGCCCTCTCTCCTCCTTCATCCCTGTCTCACATGAAGAAGGGGTCTTCCTCCTTACCAAGGCTAATCCCCTTACCTGCTTAGGAGATTCCATTCCATCCTTTCTCCTCCAACAGATTGTCCCTCATCATCTCCATCTTCTATCTATCACTTCTTTTCATCTCTTCCTGTCTGCTGGCTCATTCTCTCTGCTAACAACTATGCCCTTATCTCCATCACCCTCAAAAAACCCTCACCTGATCCTTCCATACCCACTATCATCCTATACCCACCAGCCTTCAGAGAGAGGCATTACCATGCTAGGATTTATTTACTCTTTTAAATATTATTAATCTAAGGGAAGTAATTTTTAGGTTCAAGCTGAACTGCTAATCACTGTTCCTTAATGAGAAAGGAGGCCCCAAACTTTATAACTGAGACTTGACTTCCTTCCCACCAAATGCCAATTGCACAATGAACACACACAGCAAATATCAAAGAAATCCATTTATCCAAGTGAATAGCAAAACATAAATCAGAGAAAATATGCATATACTAATATATGCAAGCTTTCCCTTTGAGAGCAAAATAATTCAGCATGACCAAGAGAGAGAGTCCCAGATTTCATCCAAGAGGAAATTTCCTAAAGTATTAAGTGTAGCATGCTGAGGATTGGGACATAATAGAGATTGTCAGATCCTCTCATGTTAGCTTCTTCCCAGAGTTGTTCTCTCTCTCTCTTCAGCAACTTAAAGAGAGGTTGGAATTGCTCACCTTTTCTCTTGAAGCTAGAAGCCTGAAGAACTCAGATCTCTTTTCTCTTCCACTCTCACCAACTCTACCCCCCATACAATAGTGGGATATTGAATAATCAATCCCAAACAGAAGGAAGAAAGTCCCATACAACTGACCCTTTAATCCAAGGGTTACATTAGGAGTTGCTCTCTGAGAAAGGGAGGGAGAAGAAACATATTGGAAATGAAGGTGATCTAAAAACAAAAGCTATCAACAAAAAGTTGAAGGAGCTAATCACAAACATTAAAGGACACTTTATAGTATTGTTTTATAGCATTGTTTTTTGTTTTTGTTTTTTGCTAGGCAATAGGGTTAAGTGACTTGCCCAGGGTTACACAGCTAGTAAAGTGTCAAGGTCTCAGGAACTCAGGTCCTCCTGACTCCAGGACCAGTGCTCTATCCACTGTGCCACCTAGCTGCTCCTATAGCATTGTTTTTAATGCTATAAAAGTCAGAGCAAGATTTTTAGAAGTACCTTAATTCTTTTTTTCACATTTTCCTTTTTATTATTTTGAATTTGACAAACATGGGTTTTTTCCTATGCAAAGAAGAACAGCAAAAGAGTCATGAAGTCATGAGCATTCACTATCTACAACTTAGCTATTTTAATTTGATATTTCAAATTTAACATAATAGCTACAATGTTGCCTGCTTGTGTCACCTTCTGAACGTATTTCTACTCTCTACTTATTTTTAAAAACGCATTAATGATATTTTCTTTATTTTTAAGTATCATCATCCCTATTCCCACTCTCCATCCTCCTTGCCCAAAAGCTCTTGCTTATAACAAATAAGTACGATCTCTATATTACTGACTAATCTAACACTGTCTTCCCTTAGGTTTGGGTAAGAAACTGTCTTCCAGCTCTGTTGACAAATAAACAAGCATTTTTCATGTCCTGTCCATTCCAGGCACTGTGCTCACCCAGAATCCTTATTCCTCTGAGTAAAAGCCCTTCTGAAGTATAGCCATGGCACTGGCCTTTTGGTGTCCATAGGTAGTTTTGTGCAATAATGCTTTGAAGGTTTTCTATGGGTAGTAGAAAGAATATTGAACTATTGGTGTTTGGAGTCCCATCTCTCACACTTATGCTGTGTCTGACTATAGGCATGGCATAAATCACTTAACCTTTCTGAACTGTCTTCATCTCTAACATTGAGGTACTAAAATTTGTACCATCTAACAGGGTTGTTTTGAGGAAAGTACTTTGTAAATCTTAAACTATTATATAAATATGAGTTATTTTATTAGTGCTTTTAACTACCATATAGGAAAGCTTTTGCTACCTACTTACATGTCAGAGAAAAAGGCTCCCGTTCACCCTTCTAAGTTCCCTGCTAGTTTTAAGTAAGCCTTTCAAGTATTCTTCCTACATTTTCTCTTATTTATGACTGAGAAGAAGGAGTAATGTAAAAAATTTACACAATAATGTGCTATTAATCTCTACAAAATTCTATGATTTAGTTTCCCCAGGAAGGAATAATTTTCTCCTTCTAAAGCAGAAAGTCTCCATGGAAGATAAGGGACTTAAGTTAGTCAATGAGGAATGGATGATGTTAAATTAGCCACAGATTGAAGAAGGAAGACCTTCAGGGATATAGGTATAGGGTAAAGAAACAGCACTAGTGAAGATGTAAAGCATGAGCTAGTGGAGAGAGCTCTGGAACTGGAGCCAGGTAATGATATGGGCTCTGCTACTTACTACCTGTGTGACCTTGGGAAAGTCTCAGGTTCCTCATCTGTAAAATGAGAGCACTGGAGTTGATTACCTCCAATATCCCTACCAGTTCTAAATCTACAATACTATTAAAAAAGCCTAGTGTATTCAGAAAGGGCATAAACTATTCTTCAGACTAATCTCTCTCTTAATCTACCTACCTCTTATTTTCCCTCTCAACTTGCCCCCACTGCCACTTCCCCCTCCCCCTAATCCCTTTAGCTCCATTTTCTCTGTTGGTTAAAATGTATTCTGGGGACAGCTAGGTGGCACAGTGGATAGAGCTCTGGCTTTGGAGTCAGGAGGACCTGAGTTCAAATCCAATCTCAGACACATGACACTTATTAGCTGTGTGACCCTGGGCAAGTCACGTGACCCCAATTGCCTCACCCAAAGGAAAAAAAAATGTATTCTGCACCTAAATCTGTATGTGCATGCATGCGTACTTGCGGGTGTGTGTATATGTGTGTTCTTTCCTCCTTTGACTAATTCAGATGACAGCCACGCTTAAGTGTTGCCCACAATTCCCTACTCCATCCTTCTTGTGATATAGACTTCCTCTTGCTCACCCTATTCATGTGAGATAATTTTCTCCATTCTTCCTCTCCCTCCCCAGCCCCACCCAGTTTATTCCTCCTCCCCTTCCTTTCTATTGTTCTTTCAAGATCATCAAAATATAACAGATTCACTCCCAGGTCCTCTATCTAATTAGATTCTATGATCCTTGATGATGATAGAGTTTAGAGGAGGTAAGTGTATTATCTCCTCATATAAGAATGAAAACAGTTTAACCTTGTTTAGTTAATGACTACTGTTCCCTATCCTAATCACCTATGTCCTATGGTTTACCTTTTTATGTTTCTCTTCAATCCTGTGTTTGAACTTGAAAGTTTCTACATAGCTTTGATATCTTCATCAGGAATGTTTGGAAGTATACTATTTCATTCAAGATCCATTTTCCCCCCTGTAGGAAAATATTCAGTTTTGCCAGGTAAGTTATTTTTGCCTGTGAGTCCATATCCATTGCCTTCTGGAATGTATTTCAAGTTCCTTTATGGTGTGGCTGCTACATTGTATGTGATCATGCCTATAGCTCCTTGGTAGTTGAATTCTTTCTAGCTGCTTGCAGTATTATTTTTTTATTTGACCTCAAAACTCTGGATTTGGACTATGATATTCATGGAGTTTTCTTTTTGAGGTTTCTTTAAAGAAATGACTGGTGGATTCTTTCTATTTCCACATTGCCCTCTGGCTCTGAGAGACATGGGGAGTTTTCTTTTAGGATTTCTAAAGATAAAATGTTTAGATTCACGTTTTGCTCATAGCATTTAGGGAGTCTAATGAGTCTTAATTTTTTTTTCTCAATCTGCTTTCTAGGTCACTTGTTTTTGCTGAGATACCTGTTTTCCTTCTACTTTTTCAGTCTGTAGACTCTTTTATTATTGTAATTGGGTTCTATTTGTTCCATTCTGATTTTCAAGGAGTTTGTTTCTTGGGCAAGTTTTTATACCTCTTCATCAAAGCTATTAATTTTCTTTTGATATCTTTCTTCCATAGTTCTCATTTCTTTTCCCATTTTTCCTTTATTATTCTCATTTGGCTTCTAAAATCATTTTTAGTTCTTTTTTTTTAACTTTTATTTTTGTTTTATCTCTTCAGGGAATTCTGATTAGTTCTTATACCCAAGATACATTTTCTTTAAGGTTTTGCTTTTAGATGTTTTAAAGTCATTCTCTTCTGAATTTATGTTTAGAACATTCCTCTCACCATTATAGTTCCTTAGTTGAACTATGCTTGGTTTGCTCATTCTTCCAGCCTACTTTTTAAGTTTGGTCTTTATGTTGGGGCTGGATCTACATGCTTCTGTGGGGAATGTCTGAACTGAACTTCTGTCTTATTGCATCCTTCTCTTGCTTCTGCAGTTCACACTGTGACCTGCAAGTTTCCGGTGCTCTCAATGTGATGTGATCCAAAGCTAAGTCTGCTCACTGCCTTCTTGGTCTGAGCTCTGCAAGTTGATGATCCAGATTTGGGTCTGTTGACTTATCTGTAGTTAAGAGACTCAGTAGACTGATGCTGAACTCAGACACTATTAGCCCATAGGAGGCTCAGCAGGTTCAGAATGACCAAACTGCAGGCTCCCATTTAGTCTAGGATTTCTGCCCTCATTATTCCACTGGAGGCTTTAGCCTGGGAGGCTAGAATTGAATCCCTACCCTACTCCTGAGATCAGAGCAACACAGCTACTGTTGGTTTCTGTGACCGTTCCTCTCAGTCACCTCTAGCAATGCAGGTCCTCACTTCAGTTTGCCTTGAATCTGTGACCCAGTTATGTACCAGATGGCACTCATCCCTTCACCCTACACTAGTTCAGTGATTCCCTAGGATCCCAGTGATTCCTTCTGTGGTGACCACTTTCAGGCACTCTTTCAGTACCTGGGTACTAGAATGCTCTGCATGTGATGGCTCCTGGCCATTTCCCATTCCCAATGTCTGAAGATATCTCTATCTGGAAAAACAACTCACTGTATTTTTTTTTCCTCATATTTCCTGATCAGAATTTGGTCTGGTGTATTTTTTAGATCTTTGTGGGGAAGGTATGGTAGAAGAGCTATGCTGTATTTCTACCTGCTACTCTATCTTGATTCAATTCAATTTAATAAACATTTATTAAGCACCTACTATATGCAAGGCACTGTGCTTAACATGGGACTCCTAACCTTATACAACATGCTGATAAGAGTAGAAGGTTTGTATGGGTAAGCCATGGAATATGAAGTTGTATGAATAATGTGGGACTTCTAATAAGATAATGTGATTGGATTTGATGTGGCAGTACAGAGTCAATGTATGTTCTTCAGCAGAGAAATATCATGATGAAATCATTGTTTTAGGAAAATTAGTCAAATATCGATGTGTGGAGTGGATTGAATTTGATAAAGAATAGAAGGAAAGGGATCAACCAGGTAGCATTTTCAATCACCTCAGTATGAGGATTAGAGTGACTTTTAGAACATGCAAGACTATCTGGGTTTGAGTCACAACAGACAATTATTGTGTGGCCAGGGTAAAACCATTTAATACCTCTGAGTTTCAGTTTCCTTATCAGAAAATTTAGTGGACAAATCTTTGTTCATCATTTCCTTCTAATACCCAAGGAAGAACTCAATTGTAAAGTTTAAGACTTTTCAGAAACAGAGACCAGGAGCTATAGGCATGATCACATACAATGTAGCAGCCACACCATAAAGAATGAGAGGCAGGAATAAATGTGAGAGAGATTTTAAAAGAATAATCAATATGGCTTGGTCACACGTTAGATATAAGAGATAAAGGAATCAGAAGAATGAAAAAGGTTACAAAAATTCTGAGCATGAGTGACAGGAAAAGGGTTTATCATTGACAGAAATAGAAAATTGGGGAGGGGAAACACTATATTTGGTTTAAATATTTGGAATTTGGGTAAACTCTAGGTCACCCCATTGTGTTAAGGATCCTTCATATTTTACAGAAAAAAATTGAAGCCATTCACTGCACTCTCTCTCTTCTCCCCTCTTCCTCATTTCCTATCACTCTGGTGTCTTCTGCCACTATTTCACATGAAGAAGTGGCCTTACTCCTTGCTAAGGCTAATAGCCCCTCTATTTCTTCAAGTGATCTCATTTCCTCCCAAAGATTGCTTGCCCTCTCTGTCATTCCTACTGTTTCATTTATTTTCAATCTCTCCCTGTCTACTGCCTTATTCTCTACTGCCTACAAATATGCCCATATCTCCACCACCCTGAAAGCAAAAAAACCCAAAACCCTCAGTTGACCCTTCCATTTCAAATAAATAATGTCTCATAATTCTCTGCCTTTTGTGGCTAGATTCCTTGAAAAGAACATCTAGCATAGATATCTTTACTTCCTCTCCTCTCACTCTGTTCTTAATCTCTTATGATCTGGCTACCAACCTCATCATTCCACCAATATTGCTCTCTCCAAAGTTACTAATGAGCTCTTAGTTGCCAGATCAAGTGGCCTTTTCTCAATCTTCATTCTTCTGGATGTCTCTGCAATCTCTGAGACTATTACTCATTCTCTTTTCCTTGATACACTCTCCTCTCTAGGTTTTTCAAATACTACTTTCTCCTAGTTCTCTTCCTACTGATTTGACCACTCTGTCTCTGTTTCCTTTGCTGGAATCCTTTTCCAGATCATGCCCTCTAACAATAGGTGTCCTTCAGGGTTCTGTCCTAGGCAGAACCTGTTCTGTTCTTTCTCTTCTCCCTCTATAGTATTTCACTCGGTGATCTCATCAAATTCTCTATGCTGATGATTCTTAAATTTACCTTTCCCACCCCGAGCTCTCTGCTGATTTCCCAGTCTCACATCTCCAACTGCCTTTAGGACATCTCAAATTGGACATCCAATAGACATCTTAAATTCAATATGTCCAAAATAGAACTCATTATATTTTCCCCTAAACCCTCCCCTCCTCTTACTTTCCTTACTGTAGAAGGCAATACAATCCTCCCAGTCCCTCAAACTCACAACCTGGTGGGGAGGGGACAGTTCCTAGACTCTTCACCATCTCTTACCTCCCATATCTATTCTATTGCCAAGGCCTGTGTATTTCACTTTGGCAACATCTCTCAAATACTTCCCCTTCTCTCTTCTGACACTGCCACCACTCTGGTGCAAGCCCTCATCACCTCATACCTTGATTATTGCATTAGCCTGCTGATGGATTTGCCTGACTCATGCCCCACTCTAATCCATCCTCCATTCAGACACTAAAATGATTTTCCTAAAACATAGATCCAATCATGTTACCACCCCACCACCTACTCAACAAACTCCAGTGGTGCTCTATTGTCTCTAAGATCAAATACAAAATACTCTGTTTGTCATTCAAAGCCCTTCATAACCTATTCCCCCTTCTACCTTTCCAGTCTTCTTGATACCTTACTCCCCAAATATACTCTTTGATCCAATGACACTGACCTCCTGGCTACTTCAGGAATAAGACACTCCACCTATTAACACCAGGCATTTTTTCTAGCTGTCTCTGAGATAGACTTAGTACCTGAAATACTCTTCCTTCTCTGCTCTGACTACTGACCTTCCTGGCTTCCTTTAAGTTCCAGTTAAAATCCTATCTTGTGCAGGAAGCTTTCCCTAATCCCTCTTAATTCTATTGCCATCCTCTCGTAATTATTTCCTGTTTATCCTGCATATAGCTTGCTTTGTAGATATTTGTTTGCATGTTGTCTCCTCCACTAGATTGCAAATTCCTTGAGGGCAGGGATTGTCTTTTGCATCTGTTTTGTATCCCTAGTGCTAAGCACAGTGCTGGCACATAGTAGGCACTTAATAAATACTGGTTGATTGATCCCTGAAATATGGCCAAGAGTATATAAGAGTGTACTTTCATGGGATTTCCTGAGTCTTGCCTTCCTCTTAACCAGGCACTGAAATCCACTATAGTAATAGCTCCTTTTCTTGGTGCTTCACATTTGGAAATAGATTAAAAGACTGCAATGGGAGTTTTTCTTCCACAAAGAAGGCTAGAAAAAATATTCTACATTAGCTGATTTTCTTGAATCAAATCAATGTTTTCTAGAGTGACACAACTGCCCTAGAGAATCAGAAATGTAAGAGAAGTAAGAAGTAAGAGAAATGTCATCTTCTCCTTCTGTTCCTAAAAGGATTATGTTGTAATATGTACCCAGGTGTCAAACAAGTAAATTTAAAGAAGTATATGGAGAGGTGTTCTGTCCTTGAAAGTTGCCAAAGACTGCCCTAAATATGGTACAAAATGCCCAAAGCCAGAGGTTTTTTACTGTTGACAGATATACACAATAAAGAAGAAATGCAAGCCTGGAGAGTGGAAGCTTTTGTCTCCTTTACTTAAAGCTTTTTCTGACTCAATTTATTTTCATGCCAAAAGGAAAATGATCTAGGGAATTTCTAATGCCAGTTCAAATAATCATCTTGGACAGTGGGCTGAAATTCAGTTAATCCTTAGGAAGTTAAAATAAAAGACTTTATCTTAGGTTCTGGGCACTCTTCAAATCTTTTGTTTAGCTCCCTTCTTAACCTGGTTTGGTGGCTCATAACCTGTTGGTATGACTAAAGAATTATCTGCCTTATGTTATCAAGGAGAGGCTTTCTGGTCACTACACATTTGGAGACAATAACTAAGATAACTAGCATTTTTTTTTCCTGAAATACTCTCTCTCTTTCTCTCTCTCTCTCTCTCTCTCTCTCTCACACACACACACACACACACACACACACACACACACACACACGAATACAAAGACATTAACACACAAGGACCCAGAAACAACAAGGTGTAGTGCTCAGAGTGTTAGGATTAGAAGCAAGACTATCTGGGTTTGAGTCACAACAGACAATTATTGTGTGGCCAGGGTAAAACCATTTAATACCTCTGAGTTTCAGTTTCCTTATCAGAAAATTTAGTGGACAAATCTTTGTTCATCATTTCCTTCTAATACCCAAGGAAGAACTCAATTGTAAAGTTTAAGACTTTTCAGAAACAGAGACCAACTATCCAGATCCTCCAAATCACTCAATTACTAGAGCATAGAAAAGTCTACCTAGAGTCTATTAGTTACCCTAGACCTTAGTCTAAGAACATTATTAGGTTCATTATACGGCCCTAATGGTAGGATGCTTATCTCAAGGACCTATCAGACCTTTCCTTGGCTTTAGCAGCTTATTTTTCAAAGTGTTTTGGAAGATTCTTTCAGGTTTTATGACTTTTCATCAAGAGTAGGTTGTTCACAGCTTAGTTACTTGGGATTATTTATGTATGACTCCATTGTCATTAGTAAATGTTATACCCTCTAGGCAATGCTTCCCTCAGGAACTGCTATGATTTATATAATTGCAAATACTCAAGAATAGTTTTTGGTAGGTTAATTAATAACTACCTTTGTGGGGGGACAGGGTTAAAGAGAAGCAAATTTGCAGAGGGTAGAATTGCTACTGATCCTGCACAGGGTGACCCTTACCCTTTTTCTAGTGTTCTTCTAACCTGCCAGTGCAAGTTTCAGGATTCCCTTCAGGCCGAGGGACCACCCCTAGCTATTCAAGGGCTTCCAGGCCACCCTGATGGATCCTCAGTTTACTTCCATGAACAACTGGGAGCACATTTTGCAAATTAAGCAAAATAACCTCCAGTCCACAAAGGAAATTGAAGCAATTAATCTAGAGTATAATGTCATAGCTAAATTATTTGTTCAAAAGCCATCAAAATATTGAACTTTAAACATAAACTATATAAAAATATGCACAGGAAATTTTGTCATTATGTGTTTCCCTAAGACCCACAAGAAAGACCATTAGTCCGTGTTTTCCTCTCATGTTACACATGTAATTCCCATTAATACTGATGGAAGTTATGTGTTTTCTTCAAAGACAGGATAGAAATCTCCCTGAACACATGAGCAACAGCTGAATTAACATAAATCTCACTACAGATTTAAAACTAGTCACTGAAACCTCTTGGATCACTGAACAGAGTACTGGAGATGCATATCCTAGTGGCCTAGCCCATTGAATTGAGCTAGTCTTGATAGCTTGGATATTTTAAAATGACATCAATGAAAAAGAGTGCTTTTTAATTGTCCTAATTTAGCCAATAGTTTCATGCTAATTATATTTTTAGAAATTTAATTACTGAATTATCTACTACATTTTTTCATAGATTAATTCAACCAATGAAACATAAAAATTAATAGTGTCTCAAGATCATTAAATCAATCAACTTTATTAAGTTCCTCCTGTGTGTTAGATCCTTTGAATACAAATACAAAGATGAAGCATCCCTACTCTCAAGGAGCTTATATTTTAAGAAAGAAAGAATAAGTACATACATATATAAGTATATGCAGAATTAGAAGTGAAGAGAATAAATACAAAGGGGTTAAATACAGAACAGGAAGTGAGGGCAATGGCATTTGAGGGAATCAGACAAGGTTTCATGTGGAAGGTGGTGCTTGAGCTATTACTTAAGACAGGTGAGAAGGGAGTGACTGGAGTGCATGGAGGATACAGAGAAGACACCTTCTGATTTGTCTGGACAGCAGATTTCAGGAAAAGAAGTAATGTCCAATGCAGCTGGAAAGATAGATTGGGGCAAGGGCATTGTGAAGGGCTTTAAAGGCTAGTAAGAGGGACTGCTATTCTATCATAGAGGCAATAGGAATCTGCTAAAGTTCATAGAGTAGGGAGTCACATGGTAGGCTCTGCACTTAGGAAAATCACTTTGGAGGCAGTGTAGAGAATGAGACTTGGGATGAGGATGGGACTCAAGTGGGACTTGAGGCAAAGACAAATTAGGAGGCTATTGTAATACTCTGGGCAAGAGGATAAAGGCCTGAACTAAAATGGTAGCTATGTGAGTAGAGAAATGGGAGAGATGTTGCAAAGGCAGACATCATAAGATTTGACAACTGATTTGAATGTATATATAAGATGTGCATGATGAGGAGTAAAGGATAGTGCCAAGGTTGTGATCCTGGGATCCTGACAGAATGGTGGTGCCTTTGACCAAAATAGGAAATACTGGAAGACAGCTGAGTTTGGGGAAAATAAGAGTTCTGTTGTATGTGATGAGTTTGAGATACCTAAGGAATATCCATCCAGATTGAAATGTCCAGTAGATCTCAGATGAAAAGGACTAAAGTTCAGGTGAGAAACTTGGGCAGGGTCTGTAAGTCATCAGCATAGAGATGACAATTAAACTAACAGGAACTGATAAGGTCACCAAGAAAATGAAAAAAAAAATAGAAAAAAAGAGGGCCCGGAAAGTGCCTTAAGAAATACTTACAGTTGGGGCAGCTAGGTGGTGAAGTGGATAAAGCACTGGCCCTGAAGTCAGGAGGACCTGAGTTCAAATCCGGCCTCACACCAAACACTTGACACTTACTAGCTGTGTGACCTTGGGCAAGTCACTTAACCCCAATTACCTAAAAAAAGAAAGAAATAAAAAAAGAAATACTCACAGTTAAGGAAGGAGTTATGGTTGATGAACCATCAAAGGAGACTGAGGAAATGGTCAGATAGGCAGAAAGAGAACCAGGAGAGAGAAATATCACAAAAACCCAGAAAGGAGAGAATAAATAGGAAAGAAGCAGTCCAACAGTGTTAATATAAGTAAGGAAGTTCAGTAGAATGAGGACTAAGGAAAGATCATCACACTTATAATTAAAAGGTTATTGGTAACTTTGGAGAAAAAAGTTTTAGTGTATTGATGAGGTCAAAAGCCAGATTACAAAGGGTTGAGGATTAAATGAGAGAAAAGAAAGTAGAGATACTGAGTATAGATAGTTTGTTTTCTTCTAGGAGTTTTGCTGAGGAAGAGAGGAGAGATATAGGACAATTGCTTGAGAAGATGGTATGGTCTAGTGAAGGTTTTTTCACTGAACCCTAGTAAAGAGGAGACCTGAGTATGTTTAAAAGCAGAAGGGAGGATCCAGTAAATAAGGAGAGGTTGAAGATTAGAAGAAGAGAAGGGATTATTGAGGGGATAATCTTCTGGAGAAGGCAGGAAGGGATGAGGAAATCTAAAGAGTAAAAGTTGGACCTGGCAAGTAGAAGGGCCACCTCATTATCAGAGATTAAGGAAAAAGAGGAAAGAAGGAAATCATTTTAAAGGATCCTGAAATGAAGAGAAGGTGAGAAGGAGGAGTTCATGGCAAATGGCCTCAATTTTCTCAGAAAAGTAAGAATTAAGGTCTTCAATTAAGAGGGTTAGGAAAGAGAGAGGGGTGAGCGTCTTGAAAAAAGAAGAAATATTTGGGTTAGATTATATGAGTAGTAAGATAGAAAACCAACTGGAGAGGAGTAAAAGAATTGCCTTGCAATAGTGAAGACCCAAATGAAGTTGGATAATGTGATTTATAGTGTATTCACTAACCATGGGTGTTACCCAAGGCTCAGTCCAGTGTGCTCTTCTCAATATATATTAATTTACTTAGTGTTCTCATCAGCTCCCAGTGATATAATTATAACCTCTATGCAAATGATTCTTTGATCTTATTGTCTAGCCCTCACCTCTCTCCTGACCTCTAGTCTTGTATCTCCAACTATTTGACATTTTGAATTAGATATCTCATGGACATCCTAAATCAACATGTCCAAAATTAACCTCATTATCTTTTCCCCAAAACCTCCCCCCTTTTAAACTTCTCTATTAAAGTCCAGGATACCCAGTTACCCAGCCCAACAATCTAAGGTTTATCTTGAACTTTTCACTTTCTCACTCCCTATACCTAATCATTTACCAAATCCTGTTATTTCTATTTTCAGTGCCTCTAGTATTTGTCCTTTTCTCTCCTCTGACATTGCCTCCACCTAGCATAGTCCCCTCACCTCATGTCTGAACAATTGCAATAGTCTGCCGGTTGGTTCCCCTGCCTCAAATACATTTGTCCTCCCCTCAGCTTTCAAAGTGATCTTCCTAAAGAACAGATCTGACCACATAATTTCCTCTTCAATAAACTTCAGTGCCAAGCTATTACCTCTAGGATCAAATATAATATCCCCTAACTTTTAAAGCCCTTCAAAACCTGGGTCCTTCTAACCTTTCCAGTTTCCTTATACCTGGCTCCCCTCTACATACTCTTCCAACTAGTGACTAGCTATTCCTTGCCAAAGACATTCTTAGCTCCTGGCTCTAAGCATTTTCACTGGCTGTCCCCCAGTTTGAAACACTCTTCCTCCTCATCTCTATGTCCTGGTTTCCCTGGCTTCCTTCAAGTCTCAGCCAAAGTTCTACCTTCTGCCAAAAAAAAAAAAAGCCAAAACCCACACCCTTTCCCAGTCCTCCTTAATCACCTTGAGTTGATCTCCAATTTATTCTGTATATTTTTATACATCATTGTTTGCATGTTCCCCCCTTCCAATTAGACTGTGTTATTCTTGAAAGCAGGAACCCTTTTTGCCTTTCTTTGTATCCCTAGCACTTAGGCCAGTGCCTATCACATGGCAGATGTTTAATAAGTATTTGTTGACTTGACCAGGCATAGCATTCAGAATACAGGATCATGTCCATGGCACATTGAATCACTGACAATTGAACTTGACTAGAAAAAAAAATGGGGGTTTAGTGCTAATAAAATACTTGCCTTTGGAATTTCCATAAGTAATAAACAAATTATAGAAATTTCAGGTCTCTGGGAAAGATAATCTCCATCATATGGGACCTGAATATCCCTCAAATCTTAGCTCATAGATGAGTTCTCTAGTCTGCTTACCAGAGCCAGTCCTGTTAATAAAGGAAACGGGTTGTTTTAAGAACCTTGGGGAAAATTTTCAGGTAAATATATTCTCAGTAACTATTTTAATCAGAAAGGTCAGTAGTTATTTTATATCAGCTATAATTATGTCAGGTATGTTAGCACATGCCTATAATCCCTGATCCTGGGAAGACTGAGACTGATGGATCTCTTGAGCTCAGGTGTTCTTAGCTGCAGTGTGCAGGAGGGGGAGGTGGGGGAGAGCAGGGGAAGCACCAGAATGCTTAAGGAGGGGTGAACCTGACTAACTCAAAAACGGGGCAGGTCAAAGCTATATTGATCAGCAATAGGATTAAAACTATGAATGGCCCCTGCCCTTCTAATCTGAGCAGGATAGAGAGACCTACTCTCAAAAAGAAAAAAGGAGAGGGGAGGGAAGGAGGTCACTTGTAGCAATAGGACTAAGGAAAGCTTCATGAAGGTGATGATATTTGAGTCATGTCTTGAAGTTCAGGCGGAATTTTCCCAGACAGAGATAACACTACATCTCTTATAGTGCCAACAGGAACATTATTTCATGAGATAACTGAGAATCAATTTCTTTTAAAAAGAAAAAACCTTAGTTTTCTAGTTTGGCAGGATAAGATCAACAACACCTTATGCTCTATTCTATTTATTCTTTGAATAAAATAAATTCAAAACAGATACATGACCTCAATTTTAAAGATCATGCAATAAAAAAAATTTAGAAGAGAAGCTAATCACACACATTTCACAATTATGCATAGGAGATATATTTTTTAACCAACCAAGAGATAGAGGCAATTACAAAAAATAAAATTGGGTAATTTTGATTGCAGGAAATTGAAAAGCTTTGCACAATCAAAATCAATGCATATAGGATAAGAAGAAAGGCACTTAAATGGGGTGAAAATCTTTGTATCAAACTTCTTTTATAAAACTTTGGCATCCAAAATATATAGGCAACTAACAGATACATAAAAGACCAAAAGCCATTCTCCAATAGTTAAATGGTCAAAGTATAGGAACAAGAAATTCTCCAAAGAAGAGTTACAAACTATAAATAACCATATGAAAAAAAATTCACCAGAGTACTAATAGTAAGAGAAATGCAAATAAAAAAAAATTCTAAGGTTTCACTTCACACCAGAAAACTGTCAAAGGTGACGAAAGATAAGAATAGTCAATGTTAGAGAAGATAGACACAGCAGTGCATTTTTGGTGAAACTATGACTAAGTACAACCATTTTGGAAAGCACTTTGTAATTGGGCAAATAAAGTGACTAAAATATCCATATGCTTTAACCCAGAGAGTCCCACTATTAGGCTTATACCACAAGGAAGTCATTGATAGGAAGAGTTTCCATATAATCAAAGTATTTGTAGCAACACTTTCATAGTGCCTATCAACTGAGGGAAAAAAGCTGAACAAATTATGATACCTAACTGTAATGAAATACTATTGTGCTGTAAGAAATTATGAATATAATTAATACAGAGAAGCATGGAAAGACTTGTATGAACTGATGCACAGTGAGTTAAGCAGACAGTAGAAAATAATATACATAATAACTACTAAATTGTGAATAAAAAGAACAAAACTCACAAAATAATCAAAAGTGAATGTTGCAAAATAATAAAAAAAATATGCCCAAAAATGAGATATGAAAAGACACCCTAACCTTACTTTTTTGCAGACGTGGTAGGTCCATTGGTGTGGAACACTGAATATATTTTCAAATTTGTTCCATGTATTGAATGATTTTGCTTATTTCTCTCAGGGGAATGGATAGTGGGACAATGTAAAAACAAAAAATATCCAGGAAATTATTTTGAAAAAATTATAGATTTGCTTTGATATAAATATTTTCCTGAGGGTAAACAAATTACAAACTCCTGTAGGGCAAGACCTGTCTCATTTTTTTCTCTTATTTGTATCCCCAGCAAAGTGTCAGACATATAGTAGACATTCAAATACCTGTTCATCGATTGTTGATTGAATCAAGAAAAGGATAATTACAGCAGTGGTCTCAAACTCAAATAGAAATGGGGACCAATAAATCTAAATTGTATGCAAGGACCCTGTGGGGCTGCATATTAATTTAGAAGACCACATATGAATAATAACTGTATTCTATTGTGTGGCCACCTAGGTGGCACAGCATAGAGCACCAGGCCTGGAGTTAGGAAGACTCATTTTTTAGTTTAAATTCTGCCCCAGATGATTTACTGGCTCTGTGACCCTGGGCAAGTCACTTAACCCCATTTGCTTTAGTTTCCTCATCTATAAAACGAACTGGAGAAGGAATTGACAAACCACTCCAATATCTCTGCCAAGAAAACCCAAAAGAGGTCATGACTGAGAACAACTGTTCTATTGTAGCAAATGTTCTATTGTATATTTATTTATTTTGTTAAATATTTCCCAACTCCATTTTAATCTAGTTCCAACCACATGTTTGATAGCTCTGAACTGCAGAACTAAAGTTAAATTCCTAAAATTCTACTTTCTTTATATAGATGAGATATATAGAGAGATACAGATTTAGAGATAAGAGATACATAAATGCAGGCAGCATTTCCAGACTGAGTTGTTTCTAGAGGATAATAAATTGTATGCTATTGCATTATTTCTGGGACTCAATTATTTTCTGCATGGTATAATGTGAAATGAATTGGATTGAGAATTCAGGATATCTGGTCTCTAGACCAAGCTCTGTCACTAATTGGCACTAACCCCATACTGAGCAGCTTCAGTTTCCTCATTTGTAAAAATGAAGAAGTTGAACTAAAACATTTTTATTTTTTTTTAAATTCTACTGATGCATTTTCTTTTTATATTACAGACATTTTAAAATATATTCTCTCCCTCTCCCCACCTACTAGATTGTCCTTTATGGTGAAAGGGAAAAAAATTAAGCAAAACCATTTGCCACAGCAACCACATGTGATATGCAACAGTTCACACCGAGAACACTGGACACTTCAACAAGAGAAGGCAAAGATTGGTTGTTATAATGGAACAGCATTTAACTTTATTTCAGTGTTCTTTTCATTTACATTATTGTAGCCATTGTGAATATTATTTTCCTGGTTCTCCTTTCTTTATTCCACAATAGTTCATTAAGTCTAACTATGTTTCTCTGAATTCTTTATATTTGTTGTTTCTTAGTGCTTAGTTCTCAGTTCTGTTCATCCATTTCCTAATCAATGGATGCCTCCTTTGTCTTCAGGGTTTTTTGTTTGTTTGTTTTGTTTTGTTGCCACAAAAAAGTACTGCGATGAATATTTGGGTGTATATGAAATTTGAATGAAATTATTTTAGAGATCCTTTCCAGTTCTGTTACCTGTGATTCCAGAAAATTATCTTTCTTAAAACTCTCAATATCCACACAAATGAGGTAATACTATACTGTTCAGTTGTTTTCAGTCATGTCTCTCTTCATGACCCCATGTGGGGTTTTCTTGGCAAAGATGCTGAAGTGTTTGCCATTTTCTTCTCCAGGTCATTTTACAAATGAGGAAACTAAAGAAAACAGGGTTAAGTGACTTGCCCAGGGTCACACAGCTAGTCAGTGAAACCAGATTTTGAAGAGGAGTCTTCCTGACTCCAGGCCCAGTGCTCTATCCACTGCATCACCTAGCAGCTTAGGACTCAGGGGTAGGAATCTGCGGCCTTGAGGCTATTTGTGGCCTTCCAGGTCCTTACGTATGGCCTTTCAATTGAGTCCAAGTTTTACAGAACAAATCCTTTTATTAAGGGATTTGTTCGATGAAGTTTGGATTCAGTCCAAGGGTCACCCACACTTGAGGATGTAGAGGGCCACATGTGCCCTTGAGGCCACAGGTTCCCCACCCCTGCACCTAGGTAACACTATACATGATTTAAAGTTGGAAAAATAGAGGCATTGGTCAAAGATAACACAGAATGATATTAGCAGAGCTGGGAATGGAATCCAAGAATGAAGAGTTCTTGCCACATCCCCATCTAATCCAGTGAAGCAACAATCTTTCTCCACTGCTTCTCAGACTAAAAAAAACTGTTAATAACTGCAACATTTCCCAAATTTTCAATGAAGTCATAGCTTATTGCTTATCACTATTATCCTCTTCAGGATTTTGAGCAGATACTATTCTGGATTTGTGTTATTTTGCATCTTATCAAAGACAGAAATGCCTTCAGGTTTATGTAGCTAAAAAGGGTTAAGGTTTATGGCAGATTATCTTATCAAAGCAACAGAAATTTTCCAGCTCTAGGAGATTGTATGTAAGAACAAAATTGTCCATAGACACCAGAGTTTTCTAAGCTATTACTTATCTGTCAAGTGACTAAAGGCAAAACAAGTTATTTTCCTTTGAAAATATGTTTCCACTAATGAATTAGCCCTGTTTCATTGTGAGTGAATCAGAAGACTTTCAATGCACTAACTACAAATGTACCAGGAACTTTACTATTTTATCTTGTAATATGAATCCTATAGGATACCCACGGAGCTCCTGTCATTTTCCCTTAAATATCCCTATTTGTACTAAACGTCCTCAACAAAAGGAAAGTTTCCAAACTGACTCAAAAAACCACACATGGTTATGGGGCTTGTTTCTTCTCTTATGCTTTATAAGAAGGTAAGGAATCTTTGTTACAAACTCTTCAAGCAAATACTTCTGGGAAATAGCATTTCTCACCAACTTTGTTTGCTTCCCTTCAAATAGCAAAATGAAAAAGCAGTGTTTCCATGTAGTAGCTGCTGAGTTGTCCATCAATACTGCCAGATGCCATAGTAGTAAAGACTTGGACTTCTTTTGTCTTTTACGGTCCAAGTGGCTCTGGAGGGTGGGCTGGAAAGCCAAAGTTTTGTTTTGGGACTATTCAAATAATCTTTCCAAACAGACAGAATTTAATGAAGATTTTCAAATGCTATACTTCTTGCTGAAAAGAAGCCACTAGGATCTATACCTATACCAGGACTGCCTATTCATAGGATTTATTGCCCAAGTCCTATTTTTCCAATTATTTTCAAAGAGAAAAAGAGAGACAGAGAGAACAACACAGAGACAGAAAAGAATCAGAGAGGGGGAGGGGAAAGGAAGATAGGGAGAGAGACAGAGACAGAGAAAGAAGAAAGGAGAAAAAGAGGAAGAGAAGGGGAGAGGCAGTAAGAAGCCATTATGTAGTCATTAAGGTTTTGACAGCCAGACTGGTTCAGAAGGCAAACACTGGCAAGAAATACTCTGGCAAGGGCAAGCTTTAAGACTACCTGGGTAGTAATGTAAAATAGTCAGAACTGTCTTCCCGATAACCTACATGTTCTTTGAAATTATAATGAATGGGTCTAGAATTATGTTTGCAATTCCTTATTATCTGAGAATGTATGTCATTGGACTTGATGGTACCACCCAGACTTTTAAAGTATTATTTTTAGCATTTCCTTCTTTATTGATATTAGCTGATTTCAGTGCAGTCCTGTCTGAAATCCTGGCTAATCTCAAAATTCTCTTATTACCCTCTAATTCCTCAACTTATTATTCCTAAGTATAACATTAAGACTTGTAATTTACTGGGGTGGATCACATTGGAGCCAGCCTGCCGGGATTACAGAGAAAGAATTTCTCTTAGGGATGAAGACTATATTGGAAGATTGTTGGGTTTCCCTGGAACGCTGAGATGCTATTCTCTTACTTTATCCCTACCAGGTTTTGTTCTATCTAAACATGGCTCTGTTACAGACTCTCCCTTTAGATGCAAAACTCTTCCCTTCCCCAGTGATGGTCCAGAAACTCTGTACTCTGTGCTCCATACCCTCAAAGGAACTTTCAGAATTTTAAAAGAAAGACTGCCCACACCAGTCAGCAGTTGGCAAGTTATAGTTGTTGGCTGGTAACTGCTGCCAAAGTAAGAAAATAGAAGAATGGAAGAAGATGACCTATAGTCTTAATTTCTGTCAGCAGCATAGGCTGTAGTTTCCATTATCTGTACTAGAGTTGGCAAGATAGTGTTTATTCTACACTGAGGAACAGCACATTGCTCCCAGAATGAACAGCCAGCCATGTGCTAGATAAACAAGGCACATTACCGAGGGTGGAGCTCTTAAAGATGCCTTATGGTCCCTTTCATTGCTTAAAGCATAAATTGAAGCACAGAATTCATTAAGTCAGTTTTTCCTTCTGTGAATGAACTCAAAGAATTATTGTTTCATTTCTTCCACATTTACTTCACTATCCTGAAGGGTGTGTGCTATGGGAGCAGATAAGTGGAAAAGAGCATCTAGCTGTTGGAAGAAAGAGGCTTATCCCAAGGCAATGTAGCTTTGAAAAATTCTTCCTTCTTGGCTTCTATAAACTAGAGAACCTCTCAATCTATACCTTCACAGTCAGAGTAAAGGCATGTATTCAATTTCATTAATAAATAGGATATACAGCAGTGGAAATAAGAATTTTTGACTGTGGAAATCTTGGCACTATTACTCTTAAATCATTTGCCTTCTGTAGGGTTATTTGCATATTGGTAAAGATAAGAGATTTGGGAATTTCCTTTCTGTTCATTTCCTTCTGTTTCAAGCATGGCAGATATCTTTGGGGGATTAGCAACCTTTGTATTTGAGCAAGACCAGTGATGCTATTTTAACCTTTCTGCACAATAGAGAAAATATGTCCCTGTTTTAAAATGAAGATAAATCAACATGCTGCCTTATTCTCTAGGCTTGGGAGTATTTGTTTGGTAGTTAGCTCAGTTGCTTAAACAACTGTGCTAATGAGACTAAGGTCGTGGATTCAATTCCCATGTGGGCCACTTAGCTCTGCTCTGGTCTACAATTAAAGGTTGTATTCTTATTCCCCTAGCCTGTTAGTGTATGCTGGGGGCCATGAGGAGGATGGAGTGAGAAAGAGGAGCGGTTTCGCAGAAATCTATCACCACTATTCAAAACACAATTCAAAGAGCATACCCTCCTGACAGATGATCAATGTATCATCTTCATCTAAGAACAGTATTACACATTATGTTTGAACTATGGAAATCTATATGAAGTTTTAGCTGTGTTAGCCAGGGGAATAGAAAGAAAGAGAGTAGATTGGCCCTAAGCCAATAAAAAGAAAATAGCTAGCTGCCTTACAGATTATAGAGAATGCATAACTAGTCTCTCCCAGATGTGAAGAAGAAAATTTAGCTGATTTCCTTTAAGGAACATTAAACTTTACTGGATTATTTTGCCCTATATATTTCATTTTCAATCATATCCCTTTCACCATTCCCCTTAATCCTGTTGAAAGCTACATTGTAAATATTTCCTTTATTTTTGTTTATTTTCCCCTCTTCCTTTACCTGAAATCTTAAACTCTACAGTCACTAGACCTAAGGTTGCCATTTACCTTTAAATCATTAATTCATTCTATCTCTCTCTTCAGCCACTTATTAGCCATGCGATCCTAGG
Source organism: Vombatus ursinus (assembly GCF_900497805.2). NCBI lineage: Eukaryota > Metazoa > Chordata > Mammalia > Diprotodontia > Vombatidae > Vombatus > Vombatus ursinus. The sequence goes on along the minus strand of NW_020954552.1, from coordinate 14,817,703 downwards.
CAAGTCATTTTATTTCTCTGGACCTCACTTCCTTCATCTATAAAATGAGGGATTTGGACTCAATGATCTCAAGGGTCCCTATCAGCTCTAAGTCTATGATCCGATGATCCCTTTTTTCTTACTTCAAGTACCAGCTCAAGTGCTCTCTTCTCCACTAAATTTTCTCTGATCTCTCTATTTGAAAGTGACCTCTCCCTTCTCAAATTTTTCAAAGCTGTTTCCTACTTTGGCAGAATAAAAGACTAGAAGAAAGGGTCCTGTCTGGATTTTTCCTTTGTATTTATTATAGCCTGCTTTGTATTATACTTCGGGGGTGTGTGCTTTATCTTCCCTCTTAAATTCAAGCCCCTGAAGGCCAGGGACCATGTCATATTTCTCTTTTGAGTCCCCTTGCCCAGCTCAGCACCTTGTACACAGATGTTTACTAAATATTTGTTAAATTGAACTGAATGGAATATTAAATCAAGAAGGGTACATGTTCTAGTTGGTCCCTTTGCTTTGTCAAGAAGGAGTTGTCCTTCATTCACTCTAGGAGTTGATTATTATATGGCTAGATGGATTTCTTCCTCATCCTAAAGTTATGGGTCTTACTAGTTGGTTGATAGGAATGAAAACTAAGCATGTTCTATGTCTAGAAAGGCCTTGGTAGTCATATGCAAAGAAAAGTGAATTTAATAACAGAAAGCCAAATTGTTGGGTTCTACTTGACTACCTCTGCTTTTCCTAAGAGGCACCGCCTTTTTAAAGCACATGGAAAATGAGAGAAAGGGCAACATTTTAGCTGAATTCTATCCTCAGCAGGGAACCTTGTCTTTTGTTTAAAATGCTGATGTATTACCTCAGCTATTCAGAACAGATAATTCATCCTGGTAAAAAAAAAATTTACACACTGAGCAATCTGCCTTCTCCAATTTAGCATTGGTACTTCTCTTTGTGCAAAGTGACTAGAGAAAATTGATATAAGTATCCAGGTAATTTTGGCTTATGAAAGCAGTAGCAGGAATTACCACCCATCTTTGAAGCAAAAGTAGGTCGCCTATTGATTGATTGATTGGAAGTTATATGGGTCACATGGTGTGACAGAACCCTGAGAAAGTACTCTACACACACACACACACACACACACACACACACACACACTCATCAAACCTCTACTTCCACACAAGCTGAATTTGCCACCACGACAGTGTCATAGCTACAGAGAGAAGGGAAGGTCTAGGTACTAAATTAATCAACAAGCATTTATTAATTGGCTACTATATATCAGGCATTGTGCTACGTGTACAGTAGAGAAAATGAAATAGTCTTTGCTCTCAATTGTAATAGAGGAAACAATAAGTACATATATAAGAAGATGCAGTATAAATATAATGGGAATAAATACAAAGCCATTTAAATACATAGTAGCTTGAGAGGGGAAGGACAATGAGGTGGCACAGTAGATAGAGTGTCGGTCCTGGAGTCAGAAAGATATGAGTTCAAATTCAGCCTCCAACACTCACTAGCTGTGTGACCCTGGGCAAGTCACTTAACCCTATTTGCTTCAGTTCCTCATCTGTAAAATGAACTGGAGAAGGAAATGGCAAACCACTCCAGTAGCTTTGCCAGGAAAACCCCAAATAAGGTCACAGAGAGTCAGACAAGACTGAAACAACTCAACAACAACAACAACAAAAGTTTCAGAGGGAGAACCCTAGTAGCTGGGGAAAACAGGAAAAGCTTTATGTAAAAGATAGCGCTTGAGTGGCATCTTAAAAAGAAAGAATGACTCTGAGAGGCAGAGGTAGATAGGCAGTGCATTCCAGGTATGTGGGACAGTCATCATAAGGGAGAAATTGGAATATGACATATAAGGAACAGACAGCAGGCCAGTTCAACAGGATGAAGGGAAATAATGTCCAAAGAGTCTAGAAAGATAGGTTGAGGCCAGGTTGTATGGGGGCTTTAAAAGAGAGATTAATTTATATTTTATCTCAGAGGTAACAGGAAGGCAATGGAGCATAGGAGTGACATGGTTAGATCTAGACTTAAGGAAAATGTACTTGGCAATAGGGTGTAGGATGGACTGGAGTAGAGTTAGAAGGGACAGAGAAAATTTTTTTAATTTCCATATTAATCATGTTGTGAAAGAAACAGAACAAAAGGGAAAAAAACTACAAAAATAAAGTGAAATAGTATGCTTTAATCTGCATTCAGATTCCATCAGTTCTTTTTTCTGAATGTGGACAGCATTTTCCGTCATGAGTCTTTTGGAATTGTCTTGGATCATTGTATTGCTGAGAAGAGCTAAGTCATTCACAGTTGTTCATCCTACAATGTCGCTGTTACTGCATACAATGTTCTCCTGGTTCTGCTCATTTCACTTAGCATCAGTTCATGTTAATCTTTCCTGGTTTTTCTGAAATCCACCTGCTCATCATTTTTTATAGCACAGCAGTATTCCATCACAATCATATACCACAACTTGTTCAGCCATTCCCCAATTGATGGAAATCCCCTTGATTTCCAATTCTTTGCCACAAAAGAGCTGCTTTAAATATTTGTGTGTAGGTCCTTCCCCCTTTTTTATGATCTTTTTGGGATACAGACCTAGTAGGAGTATTGCTAGATCAAAAGGTATGCACAGTTTGATTGTTCTTTGGGCATACTCAGAGAAATTAATTAAGAGGCCATTGTAACAATCTGGGCAAGAAGATGAGAGACTGAAGTGAAACAATAGTTGTGTGAGTGAAGAGAAAGGAGTTAGATGATAGTGACATTGTGAAAATAGACATGTTAAGATATGGCAATTGATTGCATATGTAAGACGAGTAAGTGGTATAAAATATAGCTAAACAGGAAGTCATTGCCATAACCTAGACAAGAGATGACAAGGACCTAGAATAAGGCACTGAATAGAACCAGAACTACCAACATGTATTTGGACAATTGTATTATTAATTGTATTACAACCTAAATTAGCCTACTTTATAATCCTTGCTTACACCGTCAGTCTTTTATGCCATTCCATTATCTGGGCTTAGGATGGCTTCCCTAGTCATGTAGGATATATGGTCACATGGTGAGAGAGAGGGATAACCCAGATGGACTGCTCACATGATCTAGTGATATCTTGGAAATAACCAGAGAATGTGAAGGAGTCCCTCAGCATGCTGGGTGAATCCCTCATAGTGAACTTATGAGTAGACAGGGACCAACCTGTCCCAGGACAGGTGGGTAGGCCTTGATGATTGTGACTGGCACTGCTGTAGGCTATAACTAGACCAATGTGCTCATAGATCCATTGGTATACTGGATTGCTGTTTGGAGGAAAGTTGGGAGTTAGAGGTGGCAAAGAAAAGAAAGGAAGGAAGGAAGGAGTAGGAAGAAGGGTTGAATTATCTAGATAACTACCCAAAGGTTTATACTTCAGTAGCCATTATATGGAATTATCCAAGACCCCTTGAAAATTCTTAAAATTCTACTTTCTCCAAAGGAAAACAATTTCTGACACGTGATTACAGCGATATCTAGGTTTTAAAAAAGAAAAGTCTGAGGAAAGACACTATAGCCAACTACTTATGCCTTCTTCTGTCCAAATTATTTGACCAAACCTCCACTTACTTACAAGGAAAAGTTCTGCCTTGACTAACAACATTTAAAAACCTAAATACTTTCAAACTCCCATCAATTCAGTAGGTCCTATGAATTTATAGAAAATGTCATTGGACATTTCCAATGGGCAATATCAAAATATAGGTAAACATTTGAGAACAGAATTGTGCTCTGTGATTTTCAGAATATGCATCATGGAAATCCTGGAAGGATGAGGAAGCAAAAGCTAAACTGATTTCTTACCAGGAGCTCTCTGGGTGGCAACATTCAGTCATGTCCTGATCGTGAATGAAGTCTGAGACACTTAGCTTTGTACTTAAAATAAATATTAGCAAGAGAAGAGAGAAGGGAATAATGGGAGAAAGGAACTTATATAAACAGCTTCTTTCCAATCATTTAGATTATTATTCCATTTCATACATATAATAGAAACAGCCCAAGCTTTATTCTACACACACACACATGCACACACATGCACACACATACACACACACACACAAAACAGATGGTTCTAAGCCTAAAATATAAATCATTCTTATTTACTTCCATAGTGACAGTGTCTGTTTAAACAATGCTGTTCGAGGAGATTTATTGGAGTGGACAACTGTTTCAAACTCACAGAAGCTGTTTTGAGAGACAGATAAATACAAACTAATTCGAGAGAAGAAGCATGTACCACAGTTTCATCTTTATGAGTGCTTCCTATTCCTAAAGGCTAATTTCCTGAATGAAAATCCCTATTTTTCCATGTTTGTCCCTGTTTTTCTTATTTTTTTTTAATGTTAGCCATTCTGAACTATATGCCTTACTCTATAATTATGTGCTCTTCTTGTCAAATTCCCCCCCAAATACAACCAAAATTACCCAATTAAGACTTTAGAATTTAAAGGAAAAAGAAATGCACCTTAATCCTCTAGCTCCCAAAAGCATTTTTGGACAGATCCTGGATGCTCTGTTACCAGAATAAGCTTGGTAGGCCTGTCAAGAGATGATGCATCTTATATTCTCTTCTGGCCTATAAGCACTTTCAACATTTGCAAGGAAAGCACACACATGCAGGAGAAAGGTTTGTGCAGAATGAAGGATTAACAACCCAGCAAACATCCTTGTTCTGACAAGAGAGAATCCATTCAATGACTCAATTGCCACTGGGAATTCAGCTTTCTTAGGAATGCACTTTCCCCTTAGAGGCAGATATTTGTTTTCTTAGAGATTTAAATAAGGGAGGGAAGGATATGCACACACACACACACATAAAATGGATATGTATCTAGTCTTTTAAATACAATGAAACAAGAGGTACAGGTCAAAGATTATGAAGAGCTGCCTCTCACCTGGGATGGACAAACAACTCTGAAAGCATCACTAGCATGCCCAGCTACCTGGGTTAGCCAACTAACAAGTCAAGGTTGGAATTCTATCTTACATTAGAGAAAAGAAACAATCTCTCCATTCCATTAGATCAGGGATTCTTAACATTTTTATGTCATAAATCCCCTCTGATTTTCAGAATGTTTTTTAAGTGCACATAATAGTATGCATAGAATTACCAAGGAAACCAATTATATTGAAATGGTTACTAAAATGTTTTTTAAAAATTCACTACTCCCAGGTTAAAAACCCATGAATTAGCCTTGTGATAGGTCATAGTCTCTGTTTATTCACAAAGTCTTGACATTGGAAGCCAAAAACATTTTAACCACTGATTTTTTTTTCTGACTGAATTTACATAAGAGATTAATAAATCATCCTCATGATGATATGTCTGGGCTAATGAGACAGCCCCCACATAAAAATCTTCTCATACTGCCCCTCTCCTCCAATGAACTTTTATTCATTAATTGACTCCATGGCACCAACCTGAGGAAATGTCTTGGCTTTCAGAAAAATAAAAACTAACTTGAGGTCAGTATCCTGAACGTTAAACAAACTTTTTTTGTAAATTGATCAAAATTTATCTACTTCTGCAAAGAGGAAAGGTCTGGAGAAATTCCAGTGTTCTCCAAACATAGTCATTGTTAAATTCAGTTCAGTTGTAATTAAGTATAAGGAGAGCTCTCCTGAAGATATTTCCAGAATGCGATGTCTCCAGGGGACAGTAAATTGTATGCTTTTGAGGTTAAGGAAAAAGGCTTTTATATTCTACTATGATTTCTCCTGAGCACCTCCCATGGAGCTCAGGGGTTGACTTTCATAAACAACATAATGACTACATGTCAGAGAAAGAGTGATAAACTATGGGTCTTCAAAGAAAGAGAAGCCCAAACTTTCTTTCCTTTTATTGACATAAGCAACATAAACCTAACTCACAAGACATTTGAAAATGTATTTTTCTCTTCGCAAAGGTGAGCAGTTCTTTCCAATACAACAAAGTGCTTCCAGCTTTCTTTCTTGAAATGTTCTATGTGCTCATATTTTGTCTCTTTTTAAACTCTCCTTTGATTTTTAATTCATTTTTAACATTCTTTTTTTTTTAATTTTGAGCTTCAAATTTTATTTCTTCCTCCACTACCTCCCCTATCCATTGACAAGGACTCACTCCATTTCCTTTCTTTCTTTACCCTGTCACTCCTCTGTTTTTCTTCTGACCATAGCCTCCCTTAATCCACTCTCCCTTTTAAAACTCCCTCTTTTTCCTTATCTCCTTTACCCTCTACTTCCCTGTTGGGTAAGATCAATTCCTAAGCCCAATTAAATACACACACATATATGTATGTATGTACATGTGTATACACATATATTCCCTCTTTGAACCAATTCAGATGTGAGTGAGATTCAAGCATTGCCTGCCCCTACCCATTTCCTCTCCATTATAAAAGTTCTTCCTGGTACACTTCTTTTATGTGAGATAATTTTCCCATTCATCCTCTCCCTTCTGCCTTCTCCCAGTATATTTCTCTTTTTTGCCCATCTTCCTTTTTTTAGATCATCCCAACATAATCAACTCACTTCCATGCCCTCTGTGTAGAGTCCTTCTAACTATCCTAATAATGATAAAGTTCTTAGGAGTTATATGTATTATCTTTCCATATAGGAATGCAAACAGTTTAATCTTATTGAGTCCTTTATGATCTCTCTTTCATGTTTACCTTTTTATGTTTCTCTTGAGTCTTGCATTTGAAAGTAAAATTCACCTCTGATCTTTTCATCAGGAATGCTTGAAAGTTCTCTATTTCATTAAATATTCATTTTCCCCCTGAATGATTACACTCAGTTTATTCTTGATTATAATCCCAGTTCCTACACCTTCCAGAATATCATATTCCAAGCCCTCTGCTCCTTTAACATGGTAGCTGCTAAATCTTGTGTGAACCTGATTGTACTCTATCATATTTGAATGGTTTCTTTCTGGTTACTTGAAGTATTTTTTTTTCATCTGGGAGCTTTGGAATTTGGTTATAATATTCCCAGGCGTTTACACTTTGGGATCTCTTTCAGAAGGTGATCAGTGGATTCTTCCCATTTCTATTTTTCCCTCTAGTTCTAGAACATTGGGGTAGTTTTCCTTTATAGTTTCTTGAAATATGATGTCTAGGTTCTTTCTTTGATCATGGATTTCAGGCAGTCCAATAATTCTCAAGTTTTATCTCCTCAATCTATTTTCCAGATCAATTGTTTTTCTGATGAGTTATTTCACATTTTCTAATTTTTTCATTCCTTTAATTTTGTTTTATTGTTTATTGATGTCTCATGAAGTCATTAGCTTCCACTTGCCCAATTCTAATTTTTAAGGAATTATTTTCTTCAGTGAGTTTCTGTACCTCTCTTTCCACCTGGCCAGTTCTGCTTTTTAAGGTATTAGGTGTTTTTTCTTCAGCATTTTTATACATCTTTTACCAAGCTGTTAATTTTCTTTTCATAATTTTCTTGTATCATTCTCATTTCTTTGCCTAATTTTTCTTCTACCACAGTTATTTAATTTTTAAAATAATTTTAGTTCTTCCAGGAACTTTTGTTGTGCTTATATCCAATTCACTTTTTTTCTTTGATGCTTTGCTTGTAGCTATTTTGAAAGCATTGTCTTCTGAATTTGTATCTGCTTTTTAGGAGCTCTGCTCTCTTGTGATTGAAAGCACTCTTCACCCTAGAACTACAATCTGGAAGTGGGTATAGCCAATGGAGTTGCTAAACAGTGCCAGGTGCTGTACCCAGTGCTACCACAGGGATCCCCTGTAATTTCTTTGTAGCCAATTGCCTGATCTCCTTACTGTCTCTGGCTTCAGAGCTCCCAAAGCTGCTGCTGCTGCTGCTGCTGTTGGTACTGTCACTTCCAAAGTCTACGTGCTACCATGTGGGCTCTGGTCCAACCCCCATCCTGGTGTCACAGGCCTCCCCTTCTGACCTCCTAAGTTGCCTTAGACTGGGAAAATGTCTCATTCCAACATTTTGTTGGCTCTGCCATACTGGAATTTGATTTAAAGTTGTTTGGAAGGAAATGTTGGGAGAACAGGGGTTCTCTTCTACTTTGCCATCTCACCTCTACCCATCATGTTGTGTTCTTAGGGAAAAAGACAAATTCTTCAAGATCACGAATTGTGTTTTATTTTCCTTTGAAATTGCACAAATAAAAATATGAGCCATCAGACATCCTGTGACAAAAGCCAGGAAACACCAAGCATCCAAAATTGCCAAAACAAGTACGTACCATAAGGTGAAGTCTTCTTGACCCTCATCATAGAATCACAGAATCCTAAAGTTAGAAGAGATCTCAAAAGCTATTTAGTCCAAACCATATATAAACAATTGTTTCTTCCTGACAAGTGGTCATCCAGCTTTTGCTAGAAGACCTCTCTATGAGGAAAACACTATTAACTCCTGAGGCAGCCCATTCTACTTTGTTAATAGTTATTAGGAAGGTGTTGTTTTTTTTTTTCATGAAGCCTCTCTGTTACTTCCATCTGTTTCTCCTAATTCTATCCTCTAGAGCCAAGGAGAGCAAAGAATAATCTCCCTTCCAATACTTGAAAGCTATACCCTGTCCTCTGTAAGTCTTCTCTTTACCAGACTACCCAATTCCTGTTCCTTTAATCAATGCTCATTTGGCATTTCTCAAAAACATTAATAATACATTATAAACAAATCCTGGGCTTTACTACCCTGTCAATTCTGGGAGACTATCCCCACTCAACCCTGATGCCCAAATTGAATCTTTGTTCTTACCTTGCCTCGTTAAATGACAGAGAGAAGCCTTCAAACATGTCCCCATAAGAAGAAATTCCCATCTACAGCAAAGAGGTATGAAGTTAATTGTTTCTAACTATATCTGAGCTGCTTACATAACACAAAAGAATGAAGGAGGGGGAAACCCTGAGTTTTAAAACATTTTTATCTCAACTTTTCTAAGTGATGGCCATTGGTTGCTCTATGTCTCTCGTCTCTTAAGAGTGGTCCAGACAGTTTAGCTTTCAAAAATTTGAACTCTAATTCTAATGAAATCCCATCCCGACCATCCCTTTGTTGCTTAGTGCTAATCCACTGTTCTGTTCCTCTGGAGATATGTATTATGCTGTTACACAGACAATAGGGCAGAGAAGGATTTTTGGACAAATGATGTTCATTTTCATATGAGGGTTGCTATCTTCAGGTTGATCCTAACCTAGAGGTTAAGATATTCATGCAGAAGGAAAAATTGGCCTCTCTTTCCAGCCACCTTCAAAGTTGCAGGCTAAGCCGAGCCCCCAAACAACAATGCTCAATATTTATATATTAACTACCTAATATGTGCTAGGTATCATACTGTATGTAGAAAGAGGTAAAGACAGCCACAACCCAGACCTTGACCTTATGGAAAATTTTTTACTCTGGGTCTTCTCTTCAGTCATTCTGAATTGGGTCATTGGTTTAGAACTGAAAGGGACCTTAGTGGTCATCTAGTTCAATTGTTTTAAAAATGAAGAAACTGAGACCCAAGGAGGTAGAATGACTTGTCCACAGCCACTGGTAGTAAGGGGGGGGGGCCAGGATTCATACTCAGGTCCTCTAACTGAAAATACATGGTTCTTTTCACTATGTCATGCTGCCTCTCAAATCTACTTCTTAATTATTCTGTCAGGTGAATAATTGAGGAATTACTATGTTAACTTAGTGTTGTAGAACTGCATATGCTAGCAGTGCTACCCTGCCTTGCCCTGCTGACAAACAGCAAAAATTCAGCAGATATTTAAGTACCTACTATGTGTGAAGCACCATGCTGATTGCTAGTGACCAGAATATAGATAGGGCATAAACCCTGATCTCAGAGAGTTTATATTACAGCCTTAAATATCAGTATAGACTGATTTTTTTAAGTTTTATTGTCTTAATTTTGGCTTCCCAGGAGGATATAGCATTCTTGTTATGGAAAAAATTTCCCTCTGCAACTCTGTTTCATCTGCAATCCTGTTTTTCTGGAGTCAGTTAATGGTATTAATGTATGGAATATGCCCATATATTGTTGCCAGAAAGACTGCATTGAATTAAGTGAATAAATTTATGTCTCCCATTGGTCAAGAACCTATAAAGAGCTGGACCTCATTAGAAAAAGTACTGAAATAAAAACAGAAAGTGTAAGCTTTCCCCTTCAATTTTAAGAATAAGGAGAGTTCTCCAGAATGAGATGCTTCTAGGGCAGAGCCCCAACACTTCCTAGTGGGCCCAAAACCAGATTAAAATATAATTTCAAAATATTGAACAAAATACATACTAATACAATAGGACATAGATAATGCTAATATGTAGTTTTCTAAGTCAATATGCAGCCCTCAGCGATCCTTATGCATGATTTAGTGGTCCCTGGTTCTGTTTGAGTTTGACATCATTGCTCTAGGGCACACTAAATTGCCCACTTTTGTATAAGTAAGTGTGAAGAAAATTGTGGTACCCTTCCCTCCCCACTAGAGAAAAGATTCATAAAAAAGCCAATGATCAGTTGGATTTTTTTTAAAAGTCCTTTTGTATAAGGACAAACTAACCAGATTAAGACTCTTCAGCCTAGAAAGAGACAGCTTGAGAGTAGATGAGAATAAAACCTTCAAAGTCATGAAAGCTATGGGGAAGACTAAAAATCTCATTTTCTGCCATGTTTGATTGTCAACTCTATGCAGATAACTATCAAATCCATATTTTGCTCCCAAGAATTCTACTTCTGCGTTTTTATCTGGTGAACATCTTTCTCTGGCTGTCCCCCCAATTCCTCAAACTCACATGCCCAAAATTAAACTCATCATCTCTCACCTTAAACCTGTCCCTTCTCCAAATTTTACTATTTCTATAGAGGGCACCACCATCCTCCCAGTCACCTGGGTCCATAACATCAGAGAAATCTTTGACTCTTCTTTAGATGTCTACAATTTAAGTGCAAAGTTGTTTTTTTTTTTGATCAATGATGTTTGAAGATGGTATGACCTAAGATGGTATGATCCAAGAAGCTGATCAAAGGATGAGGGAGTAGGGGAAGAAGGGGTGTAATATATCTGACATATTAGAATTAGGATCTAAAAATATTTCAACAGACTAGAATAAGTCAAATTTAATAATAAAGAAATAAAGAAAAAAGAAAAACATATGCTAAACTTCTCTTTAACAAATCAACTGCATAAGTATGGAATAACGGACAGCTAGCTAGCCAATAATTCATGTGAAGAAGATCTAAGAGTCTGAGTAGATTGCAAATTATATATGAGTCAACAGGGTTAAGTGAGGACCAAAAAATCTTAATGCTACTTATGAAGAGATTCATAGGGTCCAGAATAACAAATGTTTGACCACATATGGGATATTTCATTCTGTTCTGAGTGTCACATTTTAGGAAGGACATTGATAAAAGGGAATATATCCACAGGAGAATGACCAAAATGGTGAGGGGACATGAGAGTTGGCTGAAGGAAACAGGGATCTTTAGCTTGAGGAAGAGAAGCTTGAAGGGAGGGAGGACATGACAGCCATCTCCAAATATCTGAAGGTCTGTCACATGGAAGAGAGCTCAGATTTATTCTGTTATGATCAGAAGACAAACCAGGGGCAATGAATGGAAACAGCGCAGAGATAATGTTGAAATTGATATAAGGAAGCACTTTCTACCAAATAAGGCTGTGCGAAAATGGAAACGTGACACCTTGGCAGGAAGCTCTTCCTCCACTGCAGGACTTCTTCAAGAAGAGCTGTATTGTTACTTGTTCAGGATATCAAAGGTGGGACTTCTTCTCTGGCGTAGGACAGATTAGAAGAGGTGCCAGCACAACTCCAAAGTGCAGCCTGAACTAGATTAAAATATAACTAGGTAAGATTTAACAAAATAAAGAAAAATGCAATTCAAAACAGATAATGTTTATTTGTGATTTTCTAAATCATTTTGCAGGAATCTGTTTCTATTTGAGTTTGATACCATTGGATTGGTCACATAGGTGGTGCAGTGGATGGAGTGTTGGGCCTGAAATCGGGAAGATTTAACTTCAAAAGTTCAAATCTGGCCTCAGATATTTACTAGTGACTCTGGGCAAGTCACTTAACCCTGTTTGCCTGAGTTCCTCATCTGTAAAATGAGCTGGAGAAGGAAATGGCTAACCACTCCAGTGTCTTTGCCAAGAAAACCCCAAATGGGGTCATGAAGAGTCAGATACAACTCAAACAACTCAACAACAACAAAAACTGAATCCTGAGTTCTCTTGCAATTGAAATTCTATAATGCTATCATTCCAAGTAAAAAAATTTCAGAAAATAGCATGCAGTGAAAAATCTTAGATCTTGGAATCGAAAGATTTAATTTTGTATCCCAGTTCTATTACTTACTAGACATATGACCTTTATGAACTTAAATTTTCTCATTTGCTAAATGGGTCTATATTGTATCTGTTAAATGTATCTATGTTAATGTATCTAAATAACATTAGGTTATTGGGATGCTCAAATGAGATAATATACTTCAAAAAAACTTTGTAACTGCAAAGCACTCAATCAATACAATTTTAATTTTATGGCAAAGAAAGTGAATTATTTAAACAGAGAATAAGAAAGACAGGTAAATTTAACCCCCAGGAGGTTGTATGAGCTAACAAATACATCCAGGTTCAAGAAAAGTTTAGATAGATTGAATGAATGCTGGTTTTAAGATTATTAAAGGGAAGTTAGTCATGCAGAAAAATAACATAATAGAGGGTAACTAAGGGAACTCAGAGACAGTATACTAAGCTGGAAGGACCATTGGTCTGGCTTAATATGGCATTTCTTCTGTTCTTTAAAAAAAAACCCTAACTAGCCAACGTCCCATACGGTCATCTTTCTTGGGTGATTAATTATTCCTCCATCTTGGCTCACTCTAAGAATGTTACTGGTTCCAGTGACCTACTTTATAGTAATAGACTCAATTTTTCCAGCATATAAAGAAGTATAAGGCATAGAATATACATATTTCAAATGTGAGGCTATTTTTCTGTTTACTTACGGGGAAAGCACTATCTCTCTTGACAAACCATTATCTCTATGTGATGATATCAAAGAAGAGTTACTACTGAGGCTGGCAGATGGATGAGGAAGCAATCCAGAACAATCACATTTTCCTTTTAGGAGTAGAGTGACTATTTGAGGAAACATATTCAGACCGTTCTACCGCAATGCTAAATCTATCTGCATCTCTCTATGAATAGCTGGCTATGAAAACAAGAAACACCCACAATACAAACACATACCCTGTATGTTCAAAAAAATTGTTGAGTTACAAAAGGATAAGCATACAAATGCCCTCTACCACACACACACACACACACACACACACACACACACACACACACACACAC
>NW_020954552.1:14793061-14804329 GCF_900497805.2 Vombatus ursinus | reverse complement strand
CACACACACACACACACACACACACACACACACACACACACACACACTTTACACCGCAGGCTTAAATACTCTTATTTTCTATTCAGTTTGTATCACATATCAATTCCTATCCTGTCCCCCCACTTTCTTCTTTCTGGTAACCTTTGCCAAAATTTAGTGCCTAACTATAATAATCCTTACAGCATTTTAGCATCTGAGATTATTTAGTGGGAATGTATGAATTTCAAGTTGGAAGGGGCTTTTTTCCATTCTTCATATTTTAATTTACTCAATGTCATATACTAAATTAGTAAAGGGGGGGAACAATTCTGTCAGATTAAATATGAAAGCTCTTGAGGGGAGACTGGTGCCACAGACTGAAGAATCTTCCTCCAAAATGAAAACCAAAGGATTTCATGATCTTGAGAATTTTTGTCATTCAGTCATTTCAGCAATGTTTAATAATTCATGTCTCCTTTTGGGGTTTTCTTAGCAAGGATATTGGAGTGGTTTGCCATTTCCTTCTCCAGCTCATTTAGAGATGAGGAAACTGAAGCAACCAAGGTTAAGTGACTTGCTCAGGGTCACACAGCTAGTAAGTATCTGAGGTTGGATTTGAACTCAGGTCTTCCTGACTCCAGGCCTAGCACTCTAACCACTGCACCACCTACCTTCCCTTTGAGAATTTAGTTCAACATAAAATAGTGACCAGGTCTTTTGAGAGATGAAAACCAAAATGTTATGGAGGGTCCAAGGAGGCAAGTGAGAAGCAGAGAGAGAGGCAGATAACGCCTTCACAGAAAGGTTTTAGAATTTAGAATTTAAAGTATGGGGAGGAATTTACCAAGTAAAGAAGAAACGGAAAGATTCATCAGACATAGGGAAGAGTGGGAGGAAGGGAGTAGAGATAGAGATCATGAAAGGTGTGTTAAAGGGATGGAGAACAGACTATTTTGCCTGGATTATTGAGCATACGTCAGGGAGTTGCATGAAACTAACCTGGTCAGGTCAAGTGGTGCCAGATTATGTTGGACCATGAATGCTGTAAAAGGACATTTACTTTTCCTCAGTAGGCAGGTAGCCACTGAAGATGTTTTACTAGAAGTATCATGACATGACAAAATCTATGCATTAGCTAGATTTGGCAGAAATTGGAAGGATAGACTAGAAGGACTAGAAAACAGACATAATAAAATATAAGAAGGTTATTGCAGTGATTCAGGTGGGTGTTAATGATGCCCTGTACTAAGGTGATAGCAGTAGAAAAGGGAAGAGGAAATGAATGTAGTAAACATCTATGTATAAAGACTCTGAACTTACTTTCCCAATCCACATGGTAGGTGTACTAGCAGGTTAGGACCACTGGACATAACTGACTGGATCTTCCCCCCTCCCCCTTGGGATTCTAGCTGTCCTCCAATGGGCTGTAGATTTCTTCTAATGCTCAAGACTCCATCTGATTTGTTTCCCCATATCACTGTCAGTGATTGGTACCCCAATGTCATTTAATTTATATCATTGACAACCAATTAACACCAGTTAGCTTTTACAAAGTGAAATTTACTGAGAATATACAGTGAGAATACAAGTACAAAGTACATGGCCCTCCAAAAATCTAAAGTTATATTCACCCCTCCTATTCCCTCAATCCCAAGGGAAACTGAGATCAAAGTTAAGGTGCTTGCTACAAAAATTCTTCCCACCACTAAGTTCACTTTGAGGTATGGCACAGCTTAAGGATGCCTTGTTTATTTGCTTTCAGGATAAGGTATTTTTGCTGTCAGTTCAATCCACTGCTGACCTGAGAAAAACTAGTCACTTTTCAGGGCTGGCCCCTTCTTGGTTCATCTGCCAGTTCTTAAGTGCTTATATTAACTCTTGTAGCTCACAAGGTCACAACTTAATCATTCTATCTCCAATTTTCCTTCACCCAAGATGAGGAGAAAATAAACACAATAGGGACAGAGAATGTTTCTCTTTCATTCAGGTGGGGAGATAAGGGCTTGGTGGTCTCTCCCTACCTGAAGACTTACAGCTTTTCTTTCTTCGATCACCACTAGGAAAAAAGAGAAAGCAATCTAACTCACTCAACCATCTGTATGTACACTCAGTTCTAACTCAGTGAAATGTTTTTCTTTACCATGCCATAACTGGTCAGAAAACAGGCAAAGGAAGTATCAATACTTTGAATCAGCCATACATAGGAAGAAAGAACAGGCTTTTGGAGCCTGTTGGGTGCCTTGCTTACAAGAGTGTCCAACAGGGATGAATCCATACAATCAATTACTTCCACTTGTGTTTATAAACAGTTTATGTTTTCTAGGCCAAAGTGGGCAAATGAGGGAATCTTCCTCAATGACAATGACAAGACACTGGGGTGACACTAGTTGCTTCAAAAACAAGTTTACACAGAAGGCATGATCTGGTCAAACTGCCTCTTCATTATATATCATCAGACATTTTCAAAAGCAGGTCCATCAAGCCTTCCAAATGGGCAGAGGCTCCTGCATATTCTCTGAGCACTGGGCCTCCATTGGCCAGTCCACCATTACATCTACACATGAAATAGATGGTTTAGAATGCATTAAGAAATTGTGATAAATAAGGTAGCTCTAAATATTTAACTTTATATATGTAATTTAACATTAACTCAAACACATGTTGATATCTCTGAGGGATTGTACTGTGCGTGCTAGGCATTGGGGATAAGAAGACAAAAATGGAAACAATCTTTACTTTGAAGAAATTTACATTCTATCAAGGAAGACAATATGTACGAATTGTTTCCATTTTTATCTCTGAATCCATTAAATGTCTGGCACATAGTAGGTGTTTAATAAACGGTTGTTGGTGGATTGATTGACTAAAATGACAATGATACAAGAAAAATAAAAAGAGCATCAACAGCACATATTAAAAGGCCCATTAGATAGCATATGCAGAATTTTATAACCATTAGTTATAAAGCTAGATAAGTATTCAATGACTACATTTTTTGCCTTCATTTCAGCCAGTGATAATATATTTGCATTTCACAGGCAAATTAGCACCTGACCCTTCTTTTTTTTCTTTTCTTTTTTTTAATTAAAAAAAAAATTTTATACCTGACCTTTCTTACATTCCACAAAGGGAACTAATTCTCAGCCAAATATTTCCATATTAATTTTCAAGGTTATTTTCACAAGACTAGATCCAGTGGCATATTTATATAATTATTTGTTTATTTTGACCTAGAATTAGTATGGCTTAGTAGAGTCTTGACTTTGAACTCAGAAAGACCAACTTTCAAACTCTGCCTCTGATACATATTGATTATATGATCCTGGTCAAATAATTTACCTTATATATGTTTTAGGCAACTCTATAGGACTTTATCTATTAAATCATCGGTAATTTGGAAAGCACAGATCTTCTGCTTTTTCTCAGGTGGGTTATTAGAGAACATTTTAGTCAGATCTTCTCATACTATAGATGAGTGAGGCCCAGAGATGTTAAATGACTTGTTGAAAGTCACACTGCAAGATAGTAGTGTAGGAAAGACTTGTGTTTAGTGTGCAGCAAGGCATAACACTAATACCTTACACTAGCCTTGCATGGAGTCACTTTCCCACATGTGTAAGGCAGGCAATTGATACAGAAAATTTAAGTAACTTTCCCAAGGTTATCTGACAAACTAATGAGGAAAGTGATTTACATCTCACAGTCCACCAGACAAATGCCCTCAAATCTACAGGGTGTAATTTCAGTAGCTTGCATTACACATGTAGAATCTTCCCTACAAAGCCCTCACATGTCATCTCATTTGTCTTTTTAACATCCTGGTGAAGTATTTAGTAGCAGAAATTAATCTCCTCCATTACACACATAAAAAAACTAAGGCCACAGGGGTCAAGGGACAAGCCCAAGGTGGCACAGCACAGTGGAGCCAGATTAGAAGCTGAGTTGTCTGGATCCAAAGCCACAGCTCTTTGCCCTAAACTGAATAATCACCTATTTAAAGATTCTCTTTTGGGCAAGGGACTGTCTCCTTTTCTGGTCAGGGGATAGCTAGTGATCTTATTTTAAATCTCATAGTATTTCTCATCATGCTAGATCCCCACTCTGAAACACACCTAGATAAATAGGTAGAAGAAAGAACAGTTGGAGTCAGGAAGACCTGGGTTCAAATCCTGATTCCTACACTTATTGGCTGTGTGACCACGGGCAAGTCACTTACCCTCTTAGGACACTAGACAATTCTCTAAAACTATAAATTGCATATCACTGATCTGTATCAACGCACACTGGAAGCACCCCAAACAATGATATTACAGGTCCAGTTAAAAAAAATATCCGTAAGAAGAGAATCCACTCTGGATCTCTTCCACTGATTTGTTATATTAAGATCGATGGCAGGTAAAGAATTTAGAAGGCCATTTGCATTATGTATGTCCTTCCTAGATACAGTGAAGCCAAGATGTCACCTTTTTTCTATTCTATGTAAATGTATGATCATTTTTAATGAATGATGATTGAAAAAGAAATAAAGAAATTTCACTAGACAATAGGATTTCAAGGGGGGGTAATGAAAGAGATGAAGCTGGAATTCACCTTCTGGAAGAATTAGTGAGGAAAAGAGAAGGGCCAACAGAAAGGAGCAGCTATATGGAATGAGTCCTAGAGAAGTTAGAATTCAAGATTTCTTGGGGAGTTGGAGATTTAGCTGCCTGGTGAGAAATTTGTCCTGAGCTAAAGGGAGAGCCCATGGAGTCAAGAGAACAAGCTGCTTCCTTAGCTGACAGAAAGGTTTGGGGAGAGCTTGAGCTTTTTAACAAAATTAGAAATAGGTAGAATTAAAAGAGAAGGTGGATAATATGCCTAGATCCAGAAGTTTTTAATCTGGGTTCTTAGACTAAGGAGTCCATGGATAGATTTCAGGAGGTCTGTGAATTTGGGTATATATGTATGTGTGTGTTTCTGTGTGGAATAGAGGATAAAAGATTTAATGAGGGAAGGTTTATTTCTTTATAGAAATATTAGAGAAGACTTTGTGGAACAGGTAGCACCTAAGCTGGGTCTTGAAGGAAGAAAAATATTTCGTCAGGTGGAAATAGAGAAGAACTCTTTTTATCAATACCAGGGATGCTGGATAAATGGAGGGAAACATGGAGGCAAGACAGGGTAGGATGAGATTGTGGCAAATTTTGGTTAGAATGTGGTGTGCATGAAGTAGAAAATTCAATTAATCAATAAGCATTGATTAATTTTTAAAATCAATTTATTTTCTATTAGTTTTCAACATTCACTTTTATAAGATTTTGAGTTCTAATTTTCTCCCATCACCCTCCCACTCCCCATCCCCAAGACAGCAAGAGATCTGATATAGGCTCTACATGTACAATCATATTAAACCTGCTTCCACATCAGTCATGTCGTAAAACAAGAATCTGAACAAAAGGGAAAAACTACAGGAAAGAAAAAAAAAGAGAGAAAATATACTATACTTCAATCTGCATTCAGATTCCATAGTTCTTTCTCTAACATTTTCCATCATGTATCTTTTGGATTGTCTTAGATCATTGCACTCCTGAGAAGAGCTAAGTCTAACAAAGTCGGCCATCGCACAATGTTGCTGTATGTTGTACTATGTACAATGTTCTCCTGGTTCTGCTCACTTCACTCATCATCAGTTCATGCAAGTCTTTCCAGATTTTTCTGAAATCTGCCTGCTCACCATTTCTTATGGAGCAATAGTATTCCATTACATTCATATACCACAATTTGTTCAGCCATTCTGCAATTGATGGGCATCCCCTTGATTTCCAGCTCTTTGTTACTACAAAAAGAGCTGCTATAAATGTTTTTGTACACATTGATTAATCTTTTAAAACATGTCAGGCACTAGAAGTACCAACACAAAGAATGAAACAATCCCTTTTTTTTTGCAAGAAGCAGAACATAGAGGATTTGGAATGCCAGGCTAAGGAGTTTGTATTTTATCTTAATATGTAACAGGAAGCATTTGACAATTTTTTATCAGGAGAAAGATATTATAAAATCTTGGCATTGAAAAGATAATTTTTGGCAGGGAGAGAAGAGGGACCAGAGGGAGAAAGACCAGTTAAGAGGATATTACAATAATGCAATCCAGATATAAGGGCCTGTTACAGGACGATGGCCAAAGTTAGAAGCATCTGCTTAATGAAGAGATTGTACCTGGAGTACTAAAGAAATCTAAGACTGTTTCCTACATAAAGCCTTTCTTGACCACCTCAACCCATGGTAACCCCTATTTTCTCTGAAAGCCTTGTCTACACCAGCATAAGTATGTATATAGTAGGTGGCCAGATGTGCCAGCAAACACTACTATACTACCATTGACCTCAAAGCATGCAGCGCCATCTGATCCATACCCTATCTACTACTATGTGTATCAGTCATTTGAAAACTTCTTGTCAGTACCAGTCATATCAATTTAACCTCTGTAGAATTGTGGGTTTAATTATGTTTAATTATCTTGTCTCTCAATTTCTCGGGGACAGAGAACATGTGCCAGATTTCTTATAATTTCCAGAGCATTTTATTTAATATTAAGTTCTTTGGGATTCCCAAAGAATTGAAGAGTCCCCCAGTAATCATACAAACAAAGGAAGATTTTTATTGCTAAGCAACAGATACATAAACACAATTTTAAAAAAAATTTCAATCAGCCAAAGTATAATATTGGGCGAAAAATTCTGAATAATATCCTACAACTTTTAAAATGTATTCTGAGATACTCAACATAAAATTTAAAAAAAAAGTTCACTGTTAACTCTCATCTCTCCTGAGTTGGTCTCTGAGAGGCAATGTTGCACAGGAAAAGTTCTTGGATTCAAAGTTCAAATCCTCATTCTGTCACTTCCTGTGTGATTTTGGATTATCTACTTGACCTCTCTCAGTCTCAGTTTCCTTATTTGTTGAATAAGGGTGTTGGACAAGATAGCCTTGAAGGTCTCTTCTGGCTGTAAATCAATGCTCTTATGAACCCAGACAGTTTTCCAAAGATTGCGCTATTTCCCACACAGAGGCTATAATCTAAGGTAAAACTAAGGTAGGGGTCATGTCATCAGCAAATTTAGGTTAAATTCATTTTATTGTTTTGCCCTGTCACTGCAAAGTATCTCCTTTCCATGCCTTCCACCTCAACAATATCATTTCAGTCAACTGCCCTATTGTTCCACTCACCCTCCAAAGGAGTTCCCAGCCCCCAAACTTCCTTCCCTGGCCCCCTTTCCAAATATGTGATGTTTTCCACTATTAGAATATAAGCACCTCAATGGAACAGCCTGCATTGCCTTTGTATCCCCAGTGATGAGCCCAAGGCTTGGCACATAGGAAGTGATTCATACATGATTTTTATTTCATTCATTCTAAACCACATGAATCTGCATTTCCTTCATCTATAACAGAAACCAAGCAAAATATCCTTACTTGGGTGCATCATGGGTCATGGAACCCCTCTTAGGAAACATGAGGCACAAACCAACAGAACAGATTATTGTTCAGCCTTCATTCTCTCTCTCTCTCTCTCTCTCTCTCTCTCTCTCTCTCTCTCTCTCTCTCTCTCTCTCTTTTGGCTAGGCAATGGGGTTAAGTGACTTGCCCAGGGTCGTCACACAGGTAGTAAGTGTTATGTGTCTGAAGTCAGATTTGAACTCAGGTCCTCCTGACCCCAGGGCCAGTGCTCTATCCACTGTGCCTCCTAGCTGCCCCCATCCTTCATTCTCAAGAGGACTGATAACATCAGGAGGGTGATGTCTTGACTTGAAAGTGAATTGGATTTAGGTGAGGCAGGGCTGTGCAAAGCCATCAGCCTCACTCTCTCCTCCAGAGTCATCAGAGACCAGTGGTAAGACATAGGTCAGGACAACCAGCGATGCAGGGGGAAACCTTAGCCTTTTTCAGCTAGATCTTTCCCAGCTCTCAGTTCGTCTGAATCAACACCCATTCAGTGATTAAAGTGATTAAAGGCTAGGTAAGAATTGAAGTAAAAGATGGCCTAGTTTGACTTCACAAAAGAATCAATCTGGGAGGGAAAGGCTCTCAGAGTTTCTGATCAAAACAGAAACAATTGCTATTTATACTCACTCTGAACCATCAAAACCCAAAAAATGAGCAAGTGAGGCTAAAGAGATTGGGTATATATCAGGAAAACACTCAGTCTATGTTTATCTCCTTCATGGAAGAATGTAACCTTTTGGGGGAGGGGCACAGGAACTTCAGTTTTTATCTTTTAATAATAACATTTACATAGTGCTTTGAGTTTTGCAAAGCATCTTATATATGTTAACTCATTTTTATCACCATTATTTGATAGCAGTTAAAAAAACATTCTGGTTGATTGGTAGTGGGTGATCAATAAATACAGGGAGTCCCAAAAGTCTTAGTTTGTTCTAAGATATTAATACTATTTAAGTTATAAAAGTTTAAAGCTGCACTAAAATTTTTGGGACACATTTTTTCAATGAATTAATCATAATATCATAGTTTAAAGCTGGAAGGGAACTAAGAGGCCATATAGTCCAACCTACTCATTCTACATATGAGGAAACTGAGGACCAAGGAGATTAAGTCAGTTACTCAGAGAGATATAGTCAGCATTAGCATCCGTATCCAGAGTCAGAGCTCCTTTCTCTACTGAGTAGTCCAGTCTGAGTCAGGATTTTAAAGTAGAGTTGATTTCCTGAGCCAAATAAAGATGGATTCTATATTTACTCTTTATACCTATCTTTAATCACCTATCTTACAAAAAGTTTGTTGCTGTTCAGTTGTTTCAATTGTGTCTACTCTTCATGACACTGTTTGGGTTTTTTTTTTGGCAAAGATCCTGGAGTGGTTTGCCATTTCTTTCTCCAGCTCATTTTATAGATGAGGAAATCAAGGCAAACAGGGTTAGGTGACTTATCCAGGATCACACAGCTAGTAAGTATCTGAGTCCAGATTTGAACTCAGGTCTTCCTGATTCCGCTGCACCACCTAGCTGCTCATGAAGTTTATGCTCTGAGAAATCATTTCATCTATAGGTTAGTAACTGTATCCAGAAGCCTCGTCCTCAGTGCCTTGGAAAATAAAGGGAAAGGACTTTGCTCCCAAGGTCATATCCCCCAAGAAAGAGCTTCCAGTCTTCCACTGGTGTCAGGGGAAATAAGCCACATCAGAAATCATGGAATCTCATCCATCTCTTCCCTCCTTCACAGGGATGCAACATAGTTGCCTTGGATTTTGCTACCAACCAGAATCCTCAAGAGAGGACAAAGAAGGGTAGAAAACTAGAGGTTAAGCTGCTCACTAGTTCAAATAATTTTCAGAAAAGTAAATAGCAGGAGATAGTGGGAGTGCATATCTGTTTCTCTCTATAATACAAAGTCTAGCATATGGCTGCTACTGGCTCTGCGCCCAGGCTTGTAGATGGGGTGAGTATATGTGTCTAATTGGTAATATCCTTCAAATTCAAGCTGGGAACACAGAGGATGTTTCAGTATACTCCTTTTATTTTTAATTCTGCTTATTTTCAAAATGTTTTACCTGGAGTTCTAAATTTTAATTTTAACACAAGTCTTTCTCATTAATTTTTTAAAAATTAAATGATCAATCATTACGTAAAAAAAAACTGTACTTTGAGATTAAAGCCATCCTTTGCTAATACATGTGATTTCCATGGACTGCACTAGGAGCTGTGTGGGCAAAATTGAGTGAAAGGTTAGTCTGTGATGGCAAATAAGGCCAATCTTTTTCATCACTTATCCTGGCATCTGGCACCTTAAAGTATTAATAAGTGTTTATTGATCAACTGACTTCATCTCATGGGAGGGCAGAGACAATACTGGCTCTGAAGTCTAAGGGCCTGTGCTCAAATACTACCTCCAACCTTACTATGTGTCCTTGGACAAATGTCTTCATTGTCCTGGGCTTTATTTTCTGCATCTACAAAAGTAAGGGATTTGTCTAGATGACCTCTGAGGCACCTTCCTGTTTATATCTTTGATCTTATGAATATTATTCCTCACAAAGTAGATCTAGTGAGATGATACTTGAATCAATGTGGTGTAGGTGTATATCAGTTTTCTCATCTTTAAAATGGGGATGATAATACCCTTAGAATCTATCTCCCTAGAGTTTATCCTATCAAATGTAGGATATATATAAAAATATCGTATATACATATAGGTGTGTTAGAACTGTTCTCTGTATTTTGCAATATATATTTTATAAATTGTAAAGTACCATATACATGTGAGAATTTATTATTCGTTTACACAGTAGTAAATCCTTAAAGAACATGTTAGTAAGGCAGTGTCAAGAAGATATGTGTTAAACAAGTATAATTGGCTTTGTTGTTCTTAAATGCAACAAGCATTTATTAAGCACTTAATGTGTGTCAGGCACTATGCTAAGCACTGAGGATACAAAGACACACAAAAAAAAAAGTCCTTAGTCTCAAAGAACTCATAGCCTAATGGTGGAATTAACATGCAAACAAATGTGAACAAACACAATGTATAAAAGAAATTGACGAGATTCAAAGGGGAAGAACTAAGATTAAGGAGGACTAGGAAAGACTTCTTGAGGAAAACAGGACTTTAGCTGAGACTTGAAAGAAGCCAGGGAAGCCAGAGGCAGAGATGAGAATGGAGAGAGTTCCAGACATGGGGAACAGTTAGTGAAAATTCACAGTCTGGAGACAAAGCTTCCTATGTGAGGAAGAACAAGGAAGCCAGAGTCACTGGATCACATAGTATCTTGGATGGGAGGAAGTGTAAGGTGTAAGAAGATGGAAAAGTGGGAAGGGGCCAGACTATAAAGGGTTTAAAAAGTCAAATAAAGGAGTTTATATTTGGTTCTGGAAACAATAGGGAGCTACTAGAGTTTACTGAAGAGAGGGTGGGGGATGTAACATGATCAGACCTGCACTTTAGGAAGATCACTTTGGCAGATGAGTGAAGGATAGAGTGGAGGAGGAGAAACTTGAAGCAAGGAGATCAACCCAAAGGTTATTGCAATAGTCCCGTCATGAGATGTTAAGTACCTGCACTAGGAGGGTGCAGTGTCAGAGGAAAGAGGGAAGCTCATATGAGAGATGTTACCAAGGTAAAAATGATAAAATCTGGCAACTGATTGGATAAGGGTGAGTGAGATTGAGTAGTCAATGATGACACCTAGGGGTGTCATTTGAGCCTGGGGGCCTGGAAATAGGGTGATTCCCTTAACATCATCATCAATCATCATCATCATCATCATCATCATCATCATCATCATCATCATCATCAT
>NW_020954552.1:14727594-14793051 GCF_900497805.2 Vombatus ursinus | reverse complement strand
ATCATCATCATCATCATCATCATCATCATCATCATCATCATCATCATATTAAAACCCCTAGATACTCTCAGGTCTCAGCCCAAGTTCCACTTCCATTGAAAGGCCTTTCCATAGTCCCCTAGTTATTCATATCTTCTAACTAGCTAGCTATCATCTAGATGTTAGACACTAAATGATTTATTTATATATGTTTATATTTGTATATACATGTATGATAGAGATAGAAGATAGACAGATGATAGATACGTAGGTAGATAGATGAGAGAAAGAGAGAGAGAAAGAGAGAGAATATCTCTTATAATTACTTATCTATGAATATGTTCTAGTACCCAGTAGAATGTAAGTGTCTGGAAGGCAAGCAAGCTTGCCTCACCTTTGTATTTGTATCCATCCCCTTTCTCTTGCTCAGTGGCTAGCAAATAGTAACCACTGAATAAATGCATATTGATTAATTGATCTGATTTAATCTAATCAACTCATTTTAAAGATGATTAAACTGAGACCTAGAGAGGCTGTGACTTGTACAGTCATGTAGCTAATTTGTACCAGAAGTGGGATTAGAACCTAGTTCTCCTGATTTCCAATTCAGCAAACTGACCATTACAGAATGCCTCTTCATGTAGAGTGAAACTTATATTAAAAAAATAAAATGAATCTTCAGATGTGGAAAAAATAATACAATTCTGGTGTGTCTTATATGTATGCCAAGCACACTGTAGGTGTTAAATAAGTGGGGATTGAATTAAACTGAACCTACTTGACATTTCAGTAGCGAGTACAATCGAATTTGTCCACTGGTGAAATCTCATCTTGATCCTGGAAGTTCTGAGGATTCATTTTTCTGTATGTCTTTGATCACCAAGCTGATCTTTTCATCCTCAGAGAATTCACTGACAACACAACAAAGACAACGTTTATAAGCCCACAGCCACTGGGACAATGAAAATACACTTGTAATCTATTGATTTTACTTCTTCAATTTTTGGATTGATTTTTTTTTTCAATTCCCTTTCATGGATCCTTTATAGAATGTAACTGGTCTCCTTTAGTTTTTATTTTCTCCTTCAGTAAACTTTTTCTTTCATAAAAACTTGTATGCAAATACAAACATTCAGCATGTGTATAAAGTATCAGCTCCCTAATGGCAGGTGAGTACTTACATTTTATATGAAAGTTATCTGAAAAAAATATAAAGTGTTATGCTCTGCCTGGTTTCAGCTCCACAAAACAAGATGCCCCTCCCAGGTTGGGTTCATCATTTCTCAACTCACCATTATGCTGTTCACTCAGGCCCTGACTGACACCACCTCCTTCTGCCTCCTCTCCCCTCTGATTGGAGGGCCGGAGGGTGGAGTGCCAACCTCCTCCAGATGTGTGGCTGAAACTGGACTTTTAAGTTGACTCCACTCTGCATTTACTGTTCTGCCTGGTTTCAACTCCAGGGAACTGGATGCCCTGACAAGTACCCTCCGGTGTCCCCCACCCCTTGTTCCCCACCCTCATCTCTTTCCTGCCTTTACATGTTTCCTCCCCACACACACACATCCCACCATTAGATTGTAAACTCCTTGAGGGCATCCTAATTTTAACACAGTGCCTGGAACAAGGTAGGCACTTAATAAATGTTCATTGGATTACATAGTAATAATAATAGTAATGAAAGGCAATATGGCCTCGAGGTAGAGAGCTGGCCTCAAAGTCAGGAAGACTTGGCCCAGTTCAAATCTTGCCTCTGACTCACACTGGTTGCATGGGCCTCTCAGAGCCTCTGGGCAACTTTCTGGGATAATAAGTTGCCAAGGTGTGGATCTGCATTGGTAAAGGAAGTGCCTCACCAATGAAATCACAGGTCCAATGAAAAATAAATAAATATATGAATAACACTAATAATATTATTAGTAATTACCTCAGGTGAGTTAAGCAAAATAAAACACTGCTCCATTTAAATTGGGTTTGCTACCTTTATTTGCTTGGTTTTTTGCTTTTCAAAGTCATTAAAGCAGCATTTTCTAAGTACCCTTTATAAATGCGTGTAGCTTTACATTAGGGTGGCTAGGTGGTGCCTAGCATCAGACATTTATCAGGTGCCTAGTGTAGCATCAGACATTTACTATTTGTGTGACCCTGGACAAGTCACTTTACCCTGTTTGCTTCAGTTTTTCATCTATAAAATAAGCTGGAGAAGGAAATGGCAAACCACTCCAAAATTTTTGCCAACAAAACCCCAAATGGGATCACAAAGAGTCAGAAACGACTAAACAACAACAACAACATTTTACATTAGGGAGGACTGTATTCAATGGTCTTTACATTTAGAAAATATGATCTATTAATAAATCCTTTTTTTCTTCCACATACCACATATCTCTCCCTCATTGCTACAGACTTGAAAATGAGCAATATGTTAAAAAAATAGAAGTGAGAGAATAAGAAAAGCACTCAGAATATTGAAAGATTGAATCATCCTTCCTAATGAATATAACAACATAACAATGCCACCAAGAAATCACAGTGCATTTCTCCTAAAAATGTGACTTTTGAGGCTTTCTGATGCTCTGGGAATATCCCCTGCTGTTATTACACATGCTGAGCTCTTTCGGAGGGCTGTGGGAGCTTTGGGCAAAATTGATGACAGGATGTGGCCCCTTGCTGTATTTCTGACCTCAGAGCTACACACACACACACACACACAAACACACAGACACACAGACACAAAGACACACACACACACACACACACACACACACATCCCTCTTAGAGAGGTCACTGAAATGCAAGGCACGGAGGGCAAAATGTGTTCCTAATGAATGGATTGACTTTTCACTGGAGTGTGGCTTTGTTTAATCATGATGGGTTAAGATGAAAAAGAATCCATTTTAAGAGGTTTCAAATGATCATTGTGGCTGGATGTTTGGTCTCTCAAATTTTGATCCTGCTGACCTTCAAGGACATCCAGTCCCACTTCCTTGTTTTACAGATAAGGTAACTGATGCCAGGAGAGGTTAATGACTTACTTAAGATCACACATTAATAAGTAGTAAGTGGAAGAAATGGGATTAAAATCAAGGGCCCTGACTCTTTATCCAGTACTCCTATCATTCCATCTACCCTAAACCCTACCCTAAACATATATACACAATACATGAAGAATGTCATTGAAATGCCATTGACAATAATGGAAAAATGATGCCCTGCTCTTCTATTTTGAACTCAGTAAAGTGGCAGCAATGATTTTCTGGGAAAACTGGTAAAAAAAAAATCCCTCCAGGAGTGTGTAGTATGCTGGTAAATGTTTAACAACAAGATTTGGGGAAAAGGAGGAGAAATGTACAGAGGACACACTTTTAAGTTTAAGCTGCTTTAATAACATTTTCCCCATCACTTTCTTAAGTCCAGAGAATCAACAAAACAGCCCAAGCGCTTATTTGTAGCACTTGCAATTTCCAAAGAGTAAATGGTCTCATAGAAAATTTAACAATTGTCTCTCTTGAGCTGGTTTACCCCTGCTGCAAACATCTTGTACCTTTATGATACCCCTGGCTGCTCAAGGCCTTCTAGTGTGGTGCCCCATTGGAGTCTGTTCCCCTCTTCACCAATCCCTACAACCTCCCCCCCGCATCAAAACTTGACTATCCTTAGTCCTAGCTGTTCATTATTATATAGTTTCCTGTATGATAGATTATCTGACTCTGTGCTGAGGTATGAAATTTAGCTCATAATGGACTACCCTTCTTAGATGTAGTTGTATTTTATTAGAGGACTCCTAGAAACAATATGGGACAACTAAGTGGGAACTAAGTATAGGGTGCTGAGGCTAGAATCAGGAAGACTTATCTTCCTGAGTTCAAATCTGGCCTCAGACACTTACTAGCTGTGTGACCCTGGGCAAGTCGCTTGACCCTGTTTGCCTCAGTTTCCTCATCTCTCAAATGAGCTGGAGAAGGAAATGGCAAACCACTCTAGTATCTTTGCCAAGAAAACCCCAAATGAGGTCATGAAGGGTCAGACACAAATGAAAACGACTGAACAACAACAAAGTATCAATATCTTAACCCTGAAATGAGTTTCTATGGGCAACATCATAATTCATTTTATGAGTTCACAAAGCAATTTCACATCCATTATTTCATTTGGTACTTACAATAATCCTATGGAGTAGGTGAGACAATTATTTTCCCTTTTTTTAGGATGATTATAAAAAAAGAAGTTTTAGAACTGGAATCTTAGAAATCATAAAGTCCAACCCTTTAGTTTAATAGAAAAGAAACTGAGGCTTTGATTGGGAAAGTAACTTACCAAGGTTACATAGATAGGAAGTCATTGAGCTAGATTTCTAAATCCTATTCTCTTTCCATAACGCCACATCTTCCCCTCATCTTTAAGGAAACTAAGGATTAGTGAGATTTTTTTTTGATAATTTAAAAATATGGCCCATGTATAATATTAGCCTTCTGCTGAATTTTATCTTTGTCAAATATATTTCTAGAGCCAAAGTCTTGTCTTGGGAATTTGAAAGGCAGCAAAGTATACAGAAAAGATCACTAGACTGAGAGACAAAAGACCTGGATTCAAGCCCTGGACGATGCCACTTAGCAGCTAGGTGACCTTGAGCCAGTCATTTAACTCTTCCTAACCTCAGTTCCTTCATCTGTAAAATGGGAATAATAATATGTGTACTACCTATCTGATAGAGTTGTTAAGACAAAACAAATAAGATAATGTGTATAAAATGATGATAATAATAGTATCTCCTTCCTACGGTCAATGTGAGGATCAGATGAGATATTTGTAAAGCACAGTGCCTGGCATATAGTAGGTGCTATATACATTCTTCTTTCCTTTGCCCTTTGGACAGCTAGATGGAGCAGTGGATAGAGTGCCAGGTCTGGAGTCAAGTAGACTCCTCTTTCTGAGTACAAATCCAGTCTCAGACACTAGCTGTGTGAGCCTGGGCAAGTCACCTAACCCTGTTTGCCTCAGTTTCCTCATCTGTAAAATGAGTTAGAGAAGGAAATGGCAAACCACTCCAGCATCTTCGTCAAGAAAACTTCAAATGAGGTCATGAAGAGTCGGGCACAACTGAAAAATGACACAAGAACAACTTCCCTCTTTATTATTGTCAGATAATACATATACTCAACTGGCTTTAGTCCAACTCAACTCCATATTTACGGGATCTAGCAGTAACAGCTTAAAAAATGATTCAATCACTGTATCACTTTAATTCCTTTACAATAAATATTGTAGTGATTATTAATTAACTATATCACATTCCCATCTCCTACAGCAAAAAATACATATATTTATATTTATGTTTTCAGAATTCAGCTTTTGGGAGGGAAGGTAGCTAAAACCCTTACTTAATGGTTTGCCTTGAGTTTCTGGTTTTTTTTCCTTTTCTTCTATTTCTTAATAACATTTATATCTGTGGCTTAATAAAAATATTTTGTTTGGATTTGAACTTTGTTCTAAATTCATTTAACATCCACAACCATTTAAGCCCAACCAAATGAAAAAGTTCAACTACAACCATTCACCAAACCAATTAGTTGTATGTTTCTTAGGCTTCTGGAATCTGTGCAGCTTAGTTTATGTGAGGCCTGAATCACAGGAATGGGTGGAGAGATGCTGCCCAACTAAAACGCTGTTAATTATTTCCACTAAGAGGAGAGACTTACTGCTACTTTACTGGTAGAATTCTTGCCCCAAAGCCTAAAAACAAACAGACAAACAAAATCCTCCTACCTGCCAGTCTCAAAAGGAGTTTGATTCTAATTGGAAAACTATTATGTTTAAGATATTTTTTATTAAATGCCCACTTCTTTGGGTACTAAGGAGAATATAATGTAGGATGGAATGTGTGAAGGTTACACATGGCCCTATTCTTGAAAAATGTATAAATTAGTTTGGTTCAACATAAAAAAAATTAAAATATGCATATATGTTTACTATGTTAGTCAATCAGTCAACAAGCAATTGTTAAGTGCTTGGCACTGTGCAAAGTACTGGGGGATACAAAGAAAGACAAAAGACATTCCTACAACTATGCCCAAAGGGGTATAAAACTGCGCATACCCTTTGGTCCAGTAATATCACTACTAGGTCTGTATCCCAAAGATATTTTTTTTAAAAGGGAAAAGGACTATTTATACAAGGGTATTTATAGCAACTTTTTTTTTTGTGACGGCTAAGAACTAGAAATTGAGGGGATATCCAACAATTGGGGAATTGCTGAACAAGTTGCGGTAAATGATTGTGATGGTATACTATTGATCCATAAGAAATGACAAGCAGGCGGATTTTCAGAAAAACCTGGAAAGACTTGAATGAACTGATGCTGAGTGAAGTAAGCTGAACCAGAACATTATAAGCAGTAATAGCAACATTGTATGATGAACAACTGTGAATGACTTAGCTATTCTCAACAATATAATGATCCAAGACAACCCTAAAAGACTTGTGATGAAAAAATGCTATCTTCCTCCAGAGAAAGAATTGAAGTCTGAATACAGACTGAAGGATAATTTTCATCTTTCTTTTTTATCTTTCTTTCATTTATTTTTCTTTTGTTTTCTTCCTTTCTTTCTTTCTTTCCTTCCTTTTTTCTTTCTGCCTTACTTTCCCTCTTTTTGTTCAAGTTTTCTTCCATAAAATGTATGTTTAATATGAAAATGTTTTATATGATTATACATATATAACCTATTTCAGATTGTTTAATATCTCAGAGAGGGATGGGGGAGAGAGGAAGGGAGGAAGAGAATTTGGAACTCAAAATTTTAAAAAAGGTATATGAATGTTAAACATTGTTTTTCACACAATTGGAGGGAAATATTATTTTTTAAAAGGCATTCCTGCCCTCAAAGGGTTTACAATCTAATGGACTAACATAAAGTGAAATGCAAGATGGTATGAAATAAATTGATCTGTACTGGTCTGGAAATCTTTCTAAAGAAAGAGTTTTCATCTGGGACAGAGTCTAGAGAAGGGGAGCAGATGTAGAGTGGCAAAAAAGAAGAAAGTGAGAGAATGGTATGAGAAAATCTGGGGGGAAAACACTGAGAGAAATGTAGAAGAAGAAGGGTGATTCTCTGCTGCAAGGAACAAGTGCTGAGGTAAATTAAAGCAGTTAGATCAATGCGGCTCATATTACTAGGCTCAAACCCAGTAGGTGTCAACTAAATGGTAGTGACTTACTGGATGGCAGGGGCTGATGAAACACTTTGAAGTCTCTGGTTAGGAACTTGAATCAGGATATTATAAAGTGGCTGACATTCAGGAGACACTCTACAATAATAGTTCTCAAACTTTTGGGTCTCAAGGTCCTTTAGCCTCTTAAAATTATTAAGACCTACCTTGAAAAGCTTTTGTTTATGTGGGTTATACCTATCAATATTTGCCACATTAGAAATTAACATGTCAGTATTACTATAAAAAATTTTGACCTCATAGATACCCTAAAAGAATCTCAGCAACCACAACAGGTCCTTGGACCACACTGAAACTCAGTACCCTAAAAGAAAAACGTGTACTTATTTCATACTCCATAGCATCTAATGTTTCCTATCTGCTGTTAATTTCCTCCCCATCAAGAATTATATTTAATAACTATTCATAATTAATGGTTGGCATCTTTCTTCTCAGAACCTCAAAATATTAACAAATGTTCTCTGCCTAACTTTTATAGTATACCACTGGGAAAAAAGGCAATAGTTCACAAATATTGTTAAAGTTTTATCACAGAATTGTGAAACAAGAACATATTCATTAAAGATATTCCCACAAACATCTTTTATGTTGCCCCTGGCCCTGCCCATTCTTAACAAGGAACTCTGGAATCAGGAATACTGTGTCCAGTTTTCTGAATTTGACTCCTCAATGAATCAATTGATCTATTTGGCTCTTGCTTTCACTCCAAAGTTTTACCTTGGGAAATTCTCCCTAATACAGCTTAGGTGTGTCTAAATTTATGTCTAAATTTTCCTAAATGTGGATAACAGGGTCTGTAACTCTTCCACAGTCACTCAATATAAAATAAAGGTATGGGGTAGTCTTTATTTTATTTTTTAAAAATCAATTCATTATTTATTTTTAACATTCTATTTTTTTTATTTAAGTTCTGAATTCTCTCACTCCCTCCAACCCCTTCCCCGCCCATTGAGAAGGTAGGTAATGTGATATCCATTATACATATGAAATCAGGCCAAAACATATTTTCATATCAGCCATGTTGCAAAAAAAAGAAGAAAAATGAAGAAAGTGAAAAAATTATGCTTCAATCTGTACTCAGAATTCATCATTTCTCTCTGAAGGCGGATAACATTTTTCATCATGAGTTCTTCAGAGTTGTCTTATATTGATCAGAATAGCTAAATCATTCAGAGTTGATCATCATTGCAATATTTCTATTACTGTGTACAATGTTCTCCTTGATGTTCTCACTTCACTTTGCATCTGTTCATATATGTCTTCCCAAATTTTTCTGAAACCATCTTGCTCATGATTTCTTATAGTATTCCATCATGATTGTGTATCACAACTTATTTAGCCATTCTTCAATTGATAGGCATCCTCTCAATTTCCAATTCTTTGCCACCACAAAAGAGCATTTAGGTCCTTTTCCTTTTTCTTTGATCTCTTTGCGACACAGACATAGCACTGATATTGTTGTGTCAAAGGGTATGCACAACTTTATAACCCTTTGGGCATAGTTCCAAATTGTTCTTCAGAATTGTTGGACCAGTGCACAACTCTACCAACAATGCATTAGTGCACCTATTTTTCCACATCCCCTCTAACATTTATCATTTTACTTTTCTGTCATTTCAGCCAGTCTAATAGGTGTGAGGTCATAGCTCAGAGTTCTATTAATTTGCATTTCTCTAACCTGTAGCAATTTAGAACATTTTTTCATATAGATTGTATTTTTCTGGCAAGTAGGTGTCACAGTGGGTAGAATGTCAGGACTGGAGTCAGGAAGACTCCTCTTACTCAGTTCAAATTTGGCCTCAGATACCTACTAACTGTGTGATCCCAGGTGAGTCACTTAATCCTGTTTGCCTCAGTTCCTCATTTGTAAAGTGATATGGAGAAGGAAATGGCAAACAACTCCAGTTATCTCTGCCAAGGAAACCCCAAATGGGGTCACAGAGTCAGACATAATTGAAAAGAAAATGACTGAAACAGATAGCTTTGATTTCTTCTTCTGAAAACTTCCAGTTCATATCCTTTGACCATTTATCAATGGGGAATGGCTCTTATTTTTATAAATTTGGTTCAGTTCTCTATTTGAGAAATAAGTTTTTCACTAGAGAAAATTACTGTAAAATTTTCCCCTCCCCCCAGTTTTTTGCTTTCCTTTTAATCTCAGCAGCATTGATTTTGTTTGTGGAAAACATTTATAATATAAGGTAATCAAAATTATCCATTTTACTTCCTGTGATCCTATCTATCCCTTGTTTAGTCATAAATTCTTCCTTTATCCACAGATCTGAAAGGTAAACTTTTTCACACTCCCTTAATTTGTTTATAATATCAATCTTGATGACTAAATCATCTAATCATTTTTACTTTATCTCAGTATATGGTATGAGATGTTGCACTATACCAACATATATGGCAAACTGCTTTCCAGTTTTCCGAGGAATTTTTGTCAAATAGTGAGTTCTTGTCCCAAAAACTTGGATTTCTGGGTTTATCAAACACTAGATTACTGTGGTCATTTACTACTGTGTTTTATGTACCTAATCTATTCCACTGATCCATCACTCTATTTCTTAGCCAATATCAGATTGTTTTTTCATAATTAACACCTCATAATATAATTTGAAATCAGGTGCTACTAGGCCACTTTCTTTCACATTTTTTTCATGGATTCTTTTTATGTTATTGACCTTTTGTTCTTCCAGAAGAATTTTATTATTTTTTTCTAGCTCTATATAA
Source organism: Vombatus ursinus (assembly GCF_900497805.2). Lineage (NCBI taxonomy): Eukaryota > Metazoa > Chordata > Mammalia > Diprotodontia > Vombatidae > Vombatus > Vombatus ursinus. Next base: position 14,783,112 of record NW_020954552.1, on the reverse strand, counting down.
TACTTTTTGTAGTTTAATTGGTATGATACTGAATAAGTAAACTAATTTATATAGAATTGTTATTTTTATTATATTGGCTCAGCCTATCTGTGAGCAATTAATATTTCTCCAATTGTTTGGATCTGTCTTTATTTGTGTAAAAAAATTTTGGAATTGTTTTTATATAGTTCCTGGGTTTGTTTTGGCAGGTATGCTCACAAGTATTTTATGTAGTCTGCAGTTATTTTAAATGGAATTTCTCTTTCTACCTCTTCCTGCTAGACTTAGTAATATATAGATGTGTTGGTGATTTATGTGGGTTTATTTTATATCCTGCAACTTTACTTAAATTGTTAATTGTTTCAACTAATTTTTCAGTTGATTCTCTCAGTTTCTCTAAATATATCATCATATCATCTGCAAAGAATGATAGTTTTATTTCCTTATTGCCTATTCATGTTCCTTCAATTTCATTTTTATCTTATTGCTATAGCTAGCATATCTAGTTGAATAATAACTGTTATAACAGACATCTTTACTTCACCCCTGATCTTAACAGGAAGGCTTCTAATTTATTCCCATTACAAGTAACATTTGCTGATGGTTTTAGATAGACACTACTTATAATTTCAAGGAAAGTTCCATTTATTCCTATGCCTTCTAGTGTTTTTCACAGAAACAGGTATTATATGTTGTCAAAAACTTTTTCTGCATCTATTGATATAATCATACAATTTTGTTGTTTTTGTTATTGATATGGTTAATTATACAGGTAGTTTTTTTAAAAAAATATTGACCAACCTTTCATTTCTGATATAAATCCTTCCTAGTCATAGTTATGATTTTTGTGATATGTTGCTATAATCTCCTTGCTGGCATTTTATTTAAAAATTTTACATTGATATTCATCAGGGAAATTAGTTCTTTCTCTGTTTTTACTCTTCCTGACTTAGGTATCAGAATCATTTTTGAGTCATAAAAGAAATTTGGTAGGATTCCTTCTTTACAAATTTTTGAATAGTTTATAAAGTATTGGAATTAATTGTTCTTTCAATGTTTGGTAGAATTCACTTGTGAATCCATCTGGTCCTGGGGATTTCTTCTTAGGGAGTTTGTTGATGGCTTATTCAGTTTCTTTTTCTTTAATTTTTTCAAATTTAAAAAAATTTTTTTTTAGGCAATTGGGGTTAAGTAACTTGCCCAGGGTCACACAGCTAGTAAGTGTCAAGTGTTTGGTCTGAGGCCAACTTTGAACTCAGGTCCTCCTGACTTAGGGGCCAGTGCTCTATCCACTGCACCACCTAGCTGCCCCCAGTTTCTTTTTCTTAAGATAGAGTTATTTAAGTATTCTATTTATGTTGATTTGGGAAATTCATGTTTTTGTAAACATTCATCTATTTCCCTTCTATTGTCAGATTTCTTCGCATATAATTGAGTAAAAATAGTTATTAATAATTGCTTTAATTTTATCTTCATTGGTGATGCATTCACCCTTTTCATTTTTTATATTGGCTTTCTTCTTTCTTTTTTTTTTTTAAATCAAACTAACCAATGGTTTATCTATTGTATTGTTATTTTTGCATAAAACCAACTTCTGGTTTTATTGATTAGTTCAATGTTTTTATTTTTTACTTTCAATTTTATTAATCTCTCCTTTAATTTTCAGAATTTCCAATTTGGTATTTAATTGGACAATTTTAATTTGTTCTTTTTCTGTTTTTTTTATTGTATGCCAAATTAATTGATCTACCCTTTCTCTATTTTATTGGTGTAAGCTAGTAAGTGACATAAATTTTCCCCTGAGTACTGATTTGGCTGCATCCCATAAATTTTGTTATGTTGTCTTACTATTGTCATTCTTTTTAATGAAAGTATTGATTGTTTCTGTGATTTGTTCTTTGACCCCTTCATTCTTTAGGATTAGATTATTTAGTTTCCAATTTATTTTTAATCTATGTTTACACAGACTTTTATTAAGTATAATTTTATTGCATTATAGTCTGAAAAGTATTAATGTAATATCTGTTTTCTGCATTTCTTTGTGAGGTTTTTAATGTCCTAATACATGGTCAATTTTTGTATAGATGCCATGTATAGCTGACAAAAGGCATACTTCTCTCTATTCCCATTCAATTTTCTCTAGAGGTTTATCATATTTAATTTTTCTAAAATTCTATTCCTCTCTTTAACTTCTTTTTTATTTATTTTATGGTAAAATTTATCTAGCAATGTGAGGGGAAAGTTGAGGTAACCCCACTAGTATATTTTTATTGTCTATTTTCTCCTACAACTCATTTAATTTTTACTTTAAGAATTTGGATGCTATGCCATTTGGTCCATATATATTTAATATTGCTATTTCTTAATTATCTATGGTACCTTTTAGCAAAATTAGTTTCCCTGCTTGTCTCTTTTAACTAGATCTGTTTTTTTCTTTTGTTTGAGATCATGATTGCTTCCCCTGCCCTTTTTACCTCAGCTGACACATTACAGATTCAGCTTCAGCCCCTTTATTTTTACTCTGTGTGTCTTTCTGTTTCATGTTTGTTTCTTATAAATATTGTATCGTTGGATACTGGTTTCTAACCCATAATGCTCTCGGCTTCATCCATATTCACAGATAGGATTACTAACTGTGTATTTCCCTCCTTCCTATTTTTTCATGTTTATTCTCTCTCCCTCTCTTTTTTTTTAACCATGTCCCTCCTCAAAAGTCTGTATTGCTTCTGACCACTGCCTCCTTTAATCCACCCTACCTTCCAGCACTCTCCCTGCCCTTTTATTATGCCTTTCTCCTCCTACTTCCCTGTTGGGTAAGATAGATATACCCGACTGACTGTGTATAATATTACTTTTTTTTTTAACCAATTTAGATATGAGTGAAGTTCAAGTGTTGTCTTCCACCATTTTCCCCTTCACTGTAAAAGCTCTTCCCTCTTTTATATGAGATAATTTCCCCTATTTTACCTCTCCATTCCCCCTTCTTCTGATGTATCCTTTCTCACCCCTTCATAATTTTTTTGGAGATTATTCAAGCATAATCACCTCACATCCATGCCTTCTATTTATGTATACACATTCTGACTGCCCTGATAATGATAAAGTTCTTAGGAGTTAAATATCATCTTCCCATATAAGATTGTAAACAGTTTAACCTTATTGAGTCCTTTATGATTTTTCCTTCATGTTTACTTTTTTTATGCTTCTCAAGTCTTATATTTGAATGTCAGATTTTCTGTTTAGCTTTGTTCTTTTCATCAGAAACATTTGAAAGTCCTCCCTTTCATTAAATATTTTCCCCCAAATGATTATACTCAGTTTTGCTGGGTAAGTTATTTTTGGTTGTAATCCTCAATCATTTGCCTTCTGGGATATTATATTTTAAGCTCTCTGCTCCTTTAAGGTGGAAGCTGCTAAATCTTGCATGATTATGACTGTGGCTTTATGATATTTGAATGACTTCCTTCTGGCTACTTGCAATATTTTCTCCTCTACCTGGGAACTCTGGAATTTAGCTATAATATTCCTAGAAATTTTCCTTTTGGAATCTCTTTCACAAGACAATGAGTTGATTCTTTCAATTTCTATTTTACTCTCCGGATGTAGGATATCAAGGCAATTTTCCTTTACAATTTCTTCAAATATGATGTCTAGGCTTTTTTTTTTTATCATGACTTTCAGGTAGTTCAATGATTCTTCAACTATGTCTCCTCAGTCTATTTTCCAGGTCAGTTGTTTTTCTAATGAGACAGTTCACATTTTCTTCTATGTTTTCATTGTTTTGACTTTGTTTTATTTGTTTATTGATGCCTCATGGAGTCATTAGATTCCACTTTCCCAGTTCTAATTTTTAAGGGATTCTCTTCCTCAGTGAGTTTTTATACCTCTTTTTCCATTTGGCCAATTCTGCTTTTTAAGGAGTTTTAGCCAATTCTGCTTTTTAAGTAGTTTTCTTCATTGCATTTTTGTGCCCCTTTTATCATTTGGCCAATTCTGTCTTTTAAGGTATTATTTTTTTTCTTCAGTATTTTTTTGTGCCTCTTTTACCAAGGTGTTGACTCTCTTTTTATAATTATCTTGCATCACTCTCATTTCTTTTCCCAACTTTTCTCTACTTCCTTTACTTGATTTTTAAGTTCTTCTAGTAATTCTTGTTGGGCTTGTGTTCAATCCACATCAACTCCAACAAGTTTAGTGTGGCTTCAATAGATGATGGTGATGATCATCATGATGATGATGATGGTGATGTCAATGGTATCACCATCAATTCAGTCATCCAGGCTCATCATGCAGGTGTCATTCTAGATTCCTCAATCTATCTCACCACCCAAAATCCAATTTGCTGCTGAGGCTGTCAATTTTACCTTTGCAACATTTCTGAACAATGCTCCTTCTCTGCTCTGACACTGCCACCAACTTGGTATAAGCCTTCATCATCACCTTGTGATTTGACCATTGCAATGGCCTACTGGTTGATCTCCCCTCTTCAGATCTCTCCCCACTCCAACTCATTCTCTATTCAAGTCTCAAAGCACAAGTCTGACCATGTCAAAACCCCAATCCTCCATTCAATCAACTCAAGTGGTTCCCTATTGCCTCCAGGGTTAAAAAAAATTCTCCATTTGACTTTTAAAGCTCCTTCCTACCTTTCTAATTTTCTAATATCTTATAGCTCCCTACCCCTTTTCCCACCACACACACATGTATTTTGTGATCCAGTGACATTAGGCTTCTTGCTGTTCCTCAAACAACATATTCCATTTCCATATTCTACCTTTTCATTGTCTGCCCCCTATGCCTGAAACTCCCTTCCTCATCTCTGCCTCTTAGTTTTCCTGATCCCTCTTACTGTGATTATCTCCAGTTTATTCTGTTGTTGACTGACTAATAATAATATTTATTTAAACTCCTATGTTTATGAAGTAGATTCCTAGCAATAACCCTGTGAGGAAAATAATAATAGTTCACATGTATATAACCCTTTAATATTTACAAAGATTTTTACATACTTGATCTCACTTGATCCTCCTTATAATCCTGTGAGGAAGGTAGTGTACAGTATTATTATCCTCATTTCATAAATAAGAAAACTGAGACTCAATGAAGTTAAATTATTTGCCCAGGGTCACACAGTTAAGGCATGGTTGAAGTATTCTTACCTTATAGTACTCTTTCTCATGATAGAAGAAAAGTCAGAACTAAAAGAAATACCCTTATACCTGCTTTATTCTCTTAACTAGAGTGTTTAACATAAACTCTGAGAAAAGGTTATGACATTCATATGACAAAGAAGTTCATCATAAGTTCCTGGTGGATGGCTAGATGGAAAATGAGGCCAATCCTTTGCATTAGGATATGAAATATAGCACAAGATCCATCTCTGTTGGATTTCACATCCCATCTAGCCATCCACCAGGAAACCAAAGCCTAACCAGAAAGGTCATCTTGCCATATGTCTTGCTCCTCCTTTTCCCTGAGAGGAACCTGGTTTTCTGGAACCATACCTCCTGAGACTGTGTAACACCACCCTGGAAGGGTTAATCCACTCAGCTTTAGCACTCAGCCATGAAGCCAAACTGTCCTATTTGGTGGGAGAGGTAAGTGAAAACCAACTAGCCTCAAAGAATATTTCTACTAGGAAACCATAGTCTACTCAATACAGGTATCTTACCATCTTCCCTGTTGGTATATCTGAACCCCCAATTCTAATTTCTACCTCTTGCTTTTTGACTAGTAATCAAAATAAAACTACCAATGCTACTGGAAAGGATGTGACAGTTGTGACACCATAGACAACTCCCTTCCCTGACCACCACTCCCCTAACTATTTTGTAGCCCTCTAAGAGAATGCACAGAATAGTAATCCCCCTAGATTATCTGTCCTACCTCCTAAGTGATACTAGCAAACTAAGTCCCCTAGAAAATGATTATCCTCATTCAATAAACTCTGTGAAGTCAACTCCTAAAATTAAGGTTTTCAAGCCCTCACCAACATACTTACTTCTTCCAGACATGATGTTCAAATGGGTTCTCTGGACCTGAACCCAGATGGGTACAGTTTCTTCTACTGGTCCAGTCGCTCCATTGCAAGACATCTAAGATATCATGGCTGATGATGAGAAAGTAGAATACTTTCTCATGGGTTGGGTTCTTAATCCATAGTTGACTCCCTTCTCTTTTCCAAAGATGGCACTGTTCAGGGCAATCTCTTTTCTTACTTGACTCTTTAGAGAAGGTGCCTTACTCTTTAAAGGGCCAGCAGGGTTTAGCCAGTCAATGGCCAACTGTCCTCTAATTCCACCATTTTTCATCAGAAAATTTCTTCACACCTCATAAATGACTAAGGAGGAGATATTTTGTTTAAGATCTTAATACCTCATTGTCTCCATTATCTTCCCCCTTGCCATCTGTGATTTTATCAACTAGGCCTTGGGGAAACCAATCAATCAGGGAGCATCCTGCTGTAATGTAAGTTACTTGAGGACAGGGACTATCTCACTTTTCTATTTCTATGCCTAGTACCTATCACAGTGTTTGGCCCATTGTAGACTCTTAATTCTTAATAATAATTATTATAATAATAACTAAAAATAGATACCATTTATATAGAGTTACTGGGTCTGCAAAACACTTTAAGACATTATCTAATTTGATCCTCACAACAACTCTGCGAGATAAGTGCTATTATTATTCCCATTTTACAAATGAGAAAATTGAGTTTGAGAGGTTAAATGATGTGCCCATAAATAAAATGATTGTTTATTCTTCATTCATTATCCCATTCACTTGCTATAATTCTCCCTTTCTATCTGAAATACCCAACACAAAAGCCACTATATTTTGGGGTAAGTTTAATAGTCTAAGGAGGAGCTCACCAAGGCCTACAGAGTTGGGACCTTGGGTCATCATAAGCACCATGGGTGAAGGGAAGTGCCAAGTGAGGGAAGATAGTCTTTCCATAACAGAATATCTGAGTAAGCCATAACATAGGCCCCTGAGAAGGAAATATTTGGCAGTATTGATAAAGCTCACCTATTCCATAGTGTTATCTACAACCAGCACTGAGGCAGATTGATTTCTCTGCTCCTCAGTTTCTTTAAAGTTATCACAGTTCACAAGAAAATGAACCTAAACAGATGTGAAAGTTTAGACTGAGGACTCTTCCAAAAGTCAGTGCAATGGAAAATTGTTATTATCTACTAATGACTGCACTGGAGAAGGAAAAAAATCAATGAATCCTTGGCAAAAGAGTGACACACAACCCCAGGAGCATGGTAGAAAGAGTGTTAAGGGATGTAATAGAGAATATCTGCCCACACTCTCTTGAGTGAGTCAAGAGGGCTCTAACAAAGGCCATTCTAATGCTAGAACCTCACTGAACCTCCCATCCCTCTCAGACACAACTTTGCCTGTCTAATGTGAGCCACCCAAGCTGTTACTTCCCGAATGGCATGACTTACCATTCTCTGGTGATCTCACATAGTATGATAAACATCAGCTTGTTAATTTTTTTTTTTTTACAAATTTGGCACTGAATGGGTAATGTAAAGACCAATCTACTCGAAACCAATAATGAGTTTATCCAAAGATGCTTCATAGTGACTCCAAGTTAAATGCTGCCTCAAATCAATAAATCTGCCTAATCATATGGTGTAGTGGAAAGAGCAGAGGGTCAGAGGGGTCAGAGATTCCTCCTTGTTGTGCTTCCTGCATAGTGGCACTGAAGAGAAACCAGAGAAGATGTGGTGAAAGGAAGCAGGAGGGGAAGCTAAAACACCATGGGAATGAGTCTCTTTTATAAGGAACCCAAGACATAGGCTTATTAAAAAAAACAAAAAACCTTGCTTTCAATTTGGTTACTGTTCATTCAACTATCTTTATATTCTTAGAAGAAATGATGCTGTTAAGCTCCCATATCCTTGGAGACAGCATTTTGGTACAAACAAACAGCAGAAAAAAGAAAGAAGTAAATAGGCTCTGTTGGCCCTTGAGGTCAGGACTCCTCCCTAAATTAATAGTTTTTGACATTCAAACAAAGTTGTAAAGTGAGAAATGCTTCCTGTAAATCTCACCAACCCACCCATTTTCACAGTCAATAAGAAGGCATCACCAGCTACTCTAATTGCCAGTACGTGTAGCTGGTATTGTAAGGTTTTAACTAAGGGGAGCAGGGAAACATTCAGAATCTGAGTTGGTCCCTTAATACATAATCAAGCAAAACTTTTACTTGTTAATAAAGCATGGTAAATTGAGTAAACAGCTGGCAGGAAGACATGAGTTCAAATGCTACCTTTGACACATACTAGCTAGGCAAGTCATTTAATCTCTCAATGCCTCAGGCAACTCTCTAAAATCATAAATTTTAGAAAAGTTGCAAATGTCATTGGTAGGAGAGAGTCCTTTATGCCAATGAAATCCCAGTCTCTGATTTTTTTAAAAAGCTTTTTTTATTACATTACTACAATTTACCAAGTACATTTTTTTAAAAAATGACCTTTTTTTTTTTCAAAGTAGAAAGTACCCAGGCCAAGGAAAAATTTTTTTTTTTAATTTTCATGTCTTTTTGATTCCTGCCCTTTTCTATTAGGATACAAATAAAGTTTGCAAGTTATACTTGTGGGTCCTTGACTAATCAGTAAAAAGTAAACACAAAGTTTGGAAAGATTCCTTGAGGCATCTCATTGTCTTTTTTTCCCATTCATCTAATCTACCCACCCCCAATTCCTCTTTGCTGCTTTCTCACCAAGGGACTCAAAATGAAGATAGTTAACAGCCGTTTTCCACTCTCCAAGTTTTGTTCCAAAACCTCACCCATTAAACAATACATGGTTACCCTTTATTCTTAACTGACATTTTTTCAGTATTTGTGGCAAAATGGGGGTGGGGGGATTTTGAAGAGAGGGATGGAAAGTGCAGGTGGGAGACTTTGAAAGTCTTTGTCTAGTAACTCAAAGAGCTCACAGCTTTTGCCTCTCTTTTCAGGGCGGAACAATGCCCAAGCTAGAACAAAAGCAGAGTAGATTCAACTGATTTGGCATTTGGCCACAACTTTATTAAGCAACCTAATGAAACATATTATTCTTTCACTCAGCACCCCAGAAGGTAATCTATGCCAACTAGCCTATTGGCTCACTTTTCTGAAAACTATTATATGTATTACCCCCAGGCCAAAACGCTTTCCTGTGGCAAGGATCATACAAATACTCTTGTCTAATCATTGCAGTTAGAAATTTCTGGAAAGGGAATTTCATTCACAGTAGTACATGAGAACCAGATTTCATTCTGAGAGCTTAGACACAATCAATCAATCAGCAAGCATTTATTAAATGCTTACTATGTGCCAGGCACAAGCAGTATTTAATCATCTCCATTTATTCCATTATATGTTTATATTATATACAAATACATGTCTATATTATATACTTGTAATATAAACATATATTTTTATATATACAAGTATGTAATATAAACATAAAAAATACTCCAAGTTTATATGTATACACATACATAAATTTCCATCCACCCTGGACATCTTCATATCTGCCTAGTACCCCTTTTCTAAAATAAGAGTGACAATCAACCCCACTATGGTTCCCTCACCATCGCAGGGACTCCTCAGAACCAAACACTCTTCCCTGGTGTTATAGGAAAGACATGACTCAGGCCAGTACCTTGGCAGTTTAGGTTTGAAATGAGAATGAAATGAAACACTTGTAGAAGATATAACAATTTGAAAAGAAGGCCTATTTAGCCAAGGGGGAGGGAGAGGAAAATATTTAATAAGTATGATCAATCACCTCTTCCTATGTTGTCCATAGCTGACCAATGGTCGATGCACTTATACTCAGACAATAAGGAAGCTACATCAGTGGCCTGAGCCTTTATTCCCTTTAATTAATTACATCTCAAAGATAGTTTCAATACCTTTTAAGGGAAAAAAAAAACTATCCCTGCCCACAGGGAAGGGATTCTAGTAAATATGCCTCTTATAAGACTTAGCCAACTTTCTTTTCTCTATATACATTATATTAGAATGTAAGTTCTTCAAATTATAGGACTCTCACTTTTTTAATGGTATTTTGAGTACCTAGTACTGTGAGTGGCACAAAGTACATGCTTCATAAATGATTTTTCATTCAATCACTCAATTTTACGTATTTCTATTCCACTGTGCTGTTCTGTGCTGTGCTACATATTACCCAAGTGAGCTTCGTGGACATGGTTTCAGGGTCTAAATCAGTGGTGGCATATTCAATAGAAAGGAGGGGGCCACAATACCATACCAAAGGATCCTTGCGAGCCACTTACTGACTTAGAAAACCACATATTAACATTATCTATTGTGTTATTTGTTTTGTTAAATGTTTCCTAATTACACTTTTTTTGCAGATTATTACTTTTTAATAGCACATCATCTGTTATACATATATCATTTTTAACTTGATGTCAATCATTAGTGGCCTTTAGCAATAAATGAGAGTGAGCCTTAATGAGATTTTTTTCTAAAAATGCTTTGTAGCACCTCACACATCGCTCATAAATAGTCTCAAAATCAGAGTTATTTCCATAATATAGATTTTCAATGAGAAATTGTTTCTGTGGCTCATAGCTTCAGAGAAGTTCAATTTTAGCTTTGAAGTTTTTAACCTGATAAACTTCTCTATTCAAATCTCTCAGATTGCTTTCATCTATACACAGTGTATAATCAAAGGTAAGGAAATCTTCTTTGGTAATCTGCCTGGTAAGATGATTCATGGTAATGCCATGTTTCTTCATGCAAGTCTGCCCTCGATAATCAGAAGGGTTTCCTATCTCATATGTAGATGTTACTGTATTGTCTATCCTCCATTTATCTGAAATATTCGATCAGTTACAAGTTTCCTAAAAATTGCTTCTGCTAGAGGTGAGCGACAAATATTACCCAGAAACATGAACAGCACAGACTTGGTCCCCTCTGGGGTCATTTTTCATTCCTATGCCTCCTAATTACATTTTAATCTTGTTAAGCCACAGGGAGGGCTTTGACACCTCTGGTCTAAATGGTTACAATATTAGATAATTTAACATATAGAGTACTCTCCTTCCTCCTCTCCCTTCTTCACTTTCTGCTGTCTCTACCTACGCCTACACCAGCCAAGGATCATACATCTTCTGTCAGTGACCTTGTGGCACTGAGTAGAAAAACAGTAGCAACTAAATAGCAAAGAGAATGTGACCTTGAAATGGGTTTACAGCAACAAGTCCTTTGAGGGTTTTCAAAAAGTATATGAGTATAACAGTGTAGAACTAAAATATAAAATAAAATTCGGAATCTAATTACCACCCAAGGCAGAAACTGGAAAATGTCCTGTTCTATATTTTCTGTCTGGTTTAACTTGCACAGAACATAATTTTATTACCAAAAAACGGTGATCAACAAAATGCAGCAGAATATGATCTCTACATCATTGTACCAGACAATGATCCATATGGCTACAGCTTTAAAGGAGAAGATGACAACTGGGACTTTGGTACTGGTGCTGGTTTTTATGTGAATGCCGCTGAAGAACCTTGGAAAACCAACTATGGGATGTATTCTTATATAATAGATGAGCTGTCCAAGCTGATAGATGTCGATTTTCCTGCTGAGCCAGAGAAGATATCTAATTTTACCCACTCTATAGGAGACCATGGAACTATGACTTGTTCTTTGAAAAATCCCAACAAAAATAAATCTGTGTCATCATTCTGTTCAATCTGCAATCCTGCGCTCTGTCCTTGGTGGTGAAACACCTTGGATGGATATTTACAATCAGATCAAAGTAAATGGGAGGCATATGATGCTACTCATCATGTGAAGTCTTATCCAGATTCTCAGGTAGACATATTCATTGAGCAAGGCAAAGATGACTGGTATCTTAAAGAATAACAGTTACTTCTTGACTGTAGAAAGGAAAATTTCAGTTGTTTTTAGACTGCAAGAAGGAAATGTCGTAACTACTACTTCATTGAAATGTTTGTTAATGATCACATCAGACATCATGCAAAATAACTTAACACATAAAGCTTCATATATGAGAAATTTCACTATTATGAAAATTAACAGATAAGCAAAACTTTTGAAAAGATAAGATTACACATTTAAAAATGACTGCCTATATACATTCACTTATAGTTTTTATCAAATAACTGACTACCTTCTGGATAAATATATAAAAATCAAGCAATCTGATTTCAATTTTTTCCCATAAGTAACCTAATAGATGACAATTGTCATTGTTTGGGATCAGTTTGAAATTCTTGTTAAATTAAGTCTAAAAGATCACAGAATATGCAAATGAACACATTTGACTGTAAAGAATATAGTAATTCAAATGCCCTTGTTGATGTAAAAACCAGTTATGGGATGTATCAATTCTGTAAAGAACCTAATGATGGAATGTGTCTCAGTAACTGAATAGAGAGACGCTGCATTGGAAAAAAAAATAAAGTACTATATAGAAGAATATAGAAATTAAGTGCTAAATTTACACAGGGACAGATATTTCAGTGCCTTGATGAATTTATGATATCATCAATGTGGATAGTCTCTTCCAGATTGCAACCCATCTATACCTTCTTATCCTGTGCAATTCTTGTTCACTTCCTCCCCACAGAGGATCCACCCAACTAGCTAATGGCATTCCCAGAGTTGTCAAAATTGTATGGCTCTCAAATGGAACAAGTTAGAAATTCATCCATCATTGTTCATTCTTTATGTGTGAACATTCTACCTTTTAAGGTCATATGTCTCTCTTAGTGCAATTCTTATGTTGTTTCTCTTGCACAATCCTTCTTTGTTTGTGTGTTGCAAACTGCTCACACCTACAATGAACATCTCCATTTTGGGGGAGGTGATCCTCAGCTTTCATTCTTTGGAGGCTAAGATATTCCATGAGCCACTTAGAAAACCATATATTATAAGTGATATAAAAAGAAAAGAGAAATAAAAATTTATTTAAAAAAAAGAAAACCACATATTAGCATTTGTCTATTGTGTTTTAATGACTTACAGTACGACTGGAAAGTATTACTTAACTGTGATAAAAAGATGGACCTCTATTTCAGGAAGAAGCTTGTGTTCATTAAAAATCCTGAGCAATTTCCCAAAAACTCAGTCCTCCACTCTCTTTCTATTTAGTTCTGGGCCCAGTTTACAGTATCTGCCCAAGTTAGACATATACATGTCATATCACAACAGGCATTTTTCATCCACTTAATTTTTCCTGCATAAATAATGTCATTTGGGAGGGTTTGCAATGTTCCAATATACTTATATTGAAACAGGAGCAACCGAAGGAATATTAACATCACCAGGATTTCTCAATGACTTTAGGAAGCTAGCAAAGGCTGTTGGTGACAGAAGATATCACTAACATTATTTCAGCTCTAAATTCTAATTGACCTAAGCTTTGTCCTAATCTTCTTACACTAAAGGCTTACTCGGATGCCTCATGTCATGTGGATATAATTCTGAGTTCTTGAAGGCTCTGCTAGCAAAGCACAATATCTAGAAGGTTCTACAAAATAAGAAATAAGCACAGGTCCAGCAATGGACTATATATTAAGTTTTAAAAGCCTGGCTACCAGATAACATTTTTTTAAAAAACCAGAGCAACTCATGCAAAAACATCTATTAAGATATAGTGGTTGAAATCTGCATCCAAGAAAGAAATCACCAATTAAATCATAGATTGTTAAAGTGTTTCTCAGTCTAAGTTCTAACTCTTCTGATTTTTAGCAAAGAGGATATTTCAACTTCACTAATCTAACATAAAAATATAGGCTCATTTATAGTGCTTATAGCTACCTATCCTTAATCAAACATCTCTTACTAATTTGGTTTTCCAATCAAATTATTTTTTCCCTAGCCAAGGCGATCTCTCATAGCTACATTACAGAGTGTCACTCAATTGATTCAATTCACTAACATCTAAGTTTGGGAAAAGGAAAATATAATTGTCAAAAGTGTTCAGGTGATTCTACCTGTATATATGTGAGGCCTTCATTTGAGAAGTAAATGAAAGCACAACCATGTTCATGTCACTTCTCTGATCAAGAATGTACCACAGATCCCTACTGTCCAGTATATCATGTCCAGACTCTTTTTCTTGCCCTTTGTGGTCTTTTATAATCTGGTCCCACTCTATCTTTATTCCTCCCTAATATCCAACCTTTGTCCTAGTCAGATAATCATTTCATTTTCTCCCACATCTAACATGATCATCTCTGCTTCCATCGATTTTTTTCATGGTATTCCCCCTGTTGAGGTATCTTTCCTGCTCCTGGCTGCAAATCCTCCTCATCTATTGTAGCCTATACTAGTCTTCACTTTCATCAAACTTACAATCAGTATTAAACAGTTTGGCAACTAATGTCTTTCATTGTTTCATGGGTCAGTTTTGTCTCCCCAACAAGATTTTAAGTTCCTTTAAAGCAAGGATATGCCATATACTTTTGCTGCCTTCTTCGTGATATTTATCACAACATCAGGCACACAGTGAACACTCAATAAATGTCAGATTCCTTTGTTTATGAGAATTAAATGTTTTCTTTTCAAACTAAGGTCAACCTTTTCTTTTTCTATCTTCCCTGGCCCTAAATTGAAAGAGCAATTTCATTCATGTTTATTTTTTTTTTATGTTTCTCTTAACTTCTGGGTTTGTACTTCAAAGTTTTTCTGCAATTCTGGTCTTCTCATCAGGAATGTTTGAAAGTCCTCTATATTTCTAAAAATCCATGTTTTCTCCTAGAGCATTATACTCGGTTTTTCTGAGAAGGTCACTTGACTATAAGCCTATATCCCTTGCCCTCTACAATATCATATTATAAGTTCTTTAAGTATGGTGGTGGCTGCTAAATTGTGCATAATCCTGACTGTGGTTCCTTGTTACATGAATTCTTTCTGGTTGCTTTTGATATTTTTGCTTTGACTTAGAAGCTCTGGATTTTGGCTATGATGTTGGCCTCCTGGCTATTCCATGAACAAGACATTGCAACTTTCAGCTGCCCACATTTGTTGCATATGCCTGGAATTATCTCCCCTTTTAACTTCACCTATTGACTTTCCTGGCTCTCTTTTTTTACTGTATTTATTTTATTCTGAACTTAAGAAATAAGACAAGCATTTTCATAACATAGTAGAACAGAGAAAAAAGATGATGGTACATGAAAATACTTCACAACATTTGATTATATGCATAATCCATTAAAACTGAAAATAGTCTTTGAAAAGTTAGAAGCGGTACAGTGAGAAAAGTACTGGATTTGGAGTCAGAGGACATGGATTTAAATCCTCTTAGGTAAGTTTCTAACCTATCTGTCTTTACTTCTCCTGACTCTCTGTAAGTCCCAACTAAAATCCCATCTTGTACTGGAAGCCTTTCCCAACCCCTCTTAATTCCAGTGGTTTTTCTTTGCTAATTATTCCTATTTAATTTGTATTGCATCGAATTTGCAACTCCCCCATGACACTGTAAGCTCCTTGAGGGCAGGAGCTGTCATTTTCCTCTTTCTGTGTCCCCAGCACTTAGCACAGTACCTGACTTATCCTCAATACTTAAGATTCCCAGTACTTAGTACAGTGATGTATGGGCATTCAATGAAGACTAGTACTTCTGGTGTAAGGACTGCTAAGCCCTTTCCAGGGCTGCTTTCCACCTTTAGTGTCCACCTGCCATCCAGCTCTCACCTGTGGCTCCAAGAAGCTATAGCATGCTCAGTGGCCACATCCTGGTAAACCATTTCAGCAGAGGGACTAAACCAGGTTGAGGGTAACCAATGGGCCTCAAACCTGTTGTGAGTTAGGGGAGTGTCTACCCTGGACATGTGCAGACTTCTCCAGTAGAACAGGTAAATATACAGATATGTTCCAACTGGCCATGAAAGTAATGGAATCAGACTTTGTGGAACACTCAAAGCTTGGTTAGACATCAAAAACACCAAGGTCATTCATTGTATCCCAAGCCATTGCCAGTCATCTTGACTTTTGTCTTGCCACTGGACTTCGATGACTCGAAGAGAGAATGGGGCCTACAACTTCTCATGACTCTGTCTCACTTCATCCATTTTGTGCTCAAGTCAGAAGACATCACCCATATCATTTTACCATCTTTACTTACCTTAAAGTCCTGTGGCAACAGACAAGAAATGAAACGGCAGACACAGATACGCTGGGAGCTGTGGTCACAACCCTACACGTTGGCAGCCCAGGCCATAGGGTCATCTTCTCACTGGACTGAAGCAGCAACAGGATTGGGCAGCCCCTGTGTGTCTGAACAGTCTTTTTTTTTTTTTTTGGCAATTGGGGTTAAGTGACTTGCCCAGGATCCCACAGCTAGTAAGTGTCAAGTGTTTGATCTGAGGCTGGATTTGAACTCAGGTCCTCCTGACTTCAGGGCTGGCACTCTATCTTCTGTGCCACCTAGCTGCCCCTCTGAGCAGTCTTCTTAAAGACCACACTGCTTACCTCCTGGTGTGAGGAAGGAGCTAGAAAAGGTGCCCTAAAAATTGTCTGCTTTTTAATCTAACCCTCTCCTACTTACTGTGGCAGGCAGGGATCCTACCCTGTGGTTGAAACACAAAAACATATACAAAACTTTTGCGAAGATGATTCCACTCACCATTGGGACATGTAATGTGCACATACTTACAGACAACACACAATCCAGTAGATGTCAAAGACAAACAGGTTTTGTGAGAAAATTCATCAGTTATCATAACCAAATAGCAGCCCTAAATGAAATAAGGCTGCAAATGAAGGCCAACTTACCAAAGTCAGAGCTGGATACATACTTTTCTGGAGTGGCTGCAGTGATGGGGAGCACCATGAAGATGACATAGGTTTTGCATTCAAAGCTAATCTGATCAACAAACTTGTATGCCTACCACAAGGAGTGAACAAGAGGCTCATGACAATGAGATGGCCACTTGCAGGAAAGAGCTGTGCCACCATCATCAGTGCACATGCTCCCATCATGATGAATCCTGACGAGGTCAAAGAAAGATTTTATGGAGACCTGGAGACCCTCGTCATCAATGTGCCAAAAAAGGACAAGCTTATAATTCTAGGTGACTTTAATGCAAGAGTAGGCACAGACTATCAGACATGGCAGGGAGTCGTTGGGAAGAGTGGAGTTGGAAACAGCAACAGCAATGGTCATTTACTACTGAAGACTTGCACATCTCATGACCTTCTCATCACTAACACTGTCCTTCATTTACCTAAACGCAATAAAACTTCATGTGCCTAGTGAAACTGAATAACTATAGATCTTTGCACTATCCTTGGCCATCATAAAGGCACCTGATATACGTCCATTTATAAAATGATCAGAGGAGTCCAATAACAAAGGTAGTAATTGTGATATACAGAAATGAGTCAAGGGATACACCCATTGAATATAGATCAGATAATTGATCTAGATTGATTGGTATATATCATTTGATAACCTCATGGTTTATTCATTACTATCCTAATATTTCATGTTAGGTTAAACTTCTCAAGTCCTCAGAAAAGAGGCAGACACTCTTGGTCTCCGGAAAGAAGTCCAAGTAAATTTTAAATGTTAAATAAGTGGATAGGACCAATAGGCATCCAATTGTTGTGCCATTCATTGGATACTCTTTTAGAGTCACTCTGTTGATCTCTAACTCAATACATAGCATAGAAGGCAAGAAAGGAAAAAGGAAATTACTAGGAAGTCTTTTTTCACCAGAAATGCGATTTTTCCCCATTTGTCCCTCAATTCTATATTTTTTCTGATAAAGACCTATTTGATCACCAAATTGAATTGAAGAACTTTTCAGAAGTATAATTTCAAATTTAAACTGATCTAAGTTCCTGGGTATGTGTGAGGTCTCCCTGAGCTCTATTTCATAAGAGAAATCCTGTGAAAACATGAGTATTAGTTCTGATTAGTGAAGAAAAACTCCTCCTGTGAGTCAACACCATTTATCAGATTAGAAGTAGTACTCTGTTGTGAGAGATTCCATCTTCTTCATTCCCCCAGTACACTATATGTCAAGTTGAGGAGATCTGGAATTTAAGTTATCCAAATGGGTCAGCTGATTCATTTACTAACTATTCTGGTCAAGAGTCATTCATAACTACTGATGGGGGTTGAAGAACTTCTCCAGTTAATATTGTTTATCAACAGTGACTGTTCTGACAGTGGACCAGAGAGCCAACCACCTGACAGAGTGGGAGTGTTTGTCACAACCTATGTAAACTCATCAGGAACGTGTAAATCATGTCATAGAAACATGTAGCCTAGACAGACTTCTTTTTTAAGAACAAAAGCATTCTGTGTGGTCCCTTGGAATCAAATACCTCTCAGTCTTAAAATACTAAGTTTTTTAGCTGAGATCCCTGATGATAATGTTTTTCAAGGTTTTAAGATGACTTTTAAAAAACTATATATGTGTGTATGTATTTATATATATATATATAGAGAGAGAGAGAGAGAGAGAGAGAGAGAGAGTTGAGTGAAGGTTTCTGTCTCATGTCAGAGATCTTTTGGTGGATGTCTTTCTTGGTTTGCCTGTCATTGCCAACAAGGTTAGCACATGATGGATACAAAGTGGCACAGTGGAGAGAATGATAGATCAAGAGTCCAAGAGTTTGATTTTTTTCATCTGGAAAATAGGGGGGTGGGACATAACTAAGTGAACTTTGAGATCCTTTCCAATTCTAAATGAATGATACTATGATAAGTATCAGTGAGTAGGAGGCAAAGAAGATAACCTACTGAACTTGGAAACAGGAAGACCTGAGTTCTAATTCTGTCTTCTTGTTGTCCATTCTTTGTTTTTGAAAAGGACCAATGACATCACAGGGTAATGCCTTGACTTATGCATGAACTGGATTTAAGTGAGGCAGAGTTGCACCAAGATGTCAGCCTCATTGTCTCAGTCAGTACAACTGGCAATGACCCAAGATGCAGTGGATGACCTTGGCATCTCCCATGTCTCTCCAAGCTCTAAGCACTCCACAGCTCCTGCTTCAGCTGCCATTGTGGCTGTTGGAACAAACTGTTCTCATCCACCCACTCCACTGGGGGAAGTCTTCACACACTTTGAGTAGACATCCCCCTAATTCACTGACAGATCCGAGGTCTATAGGTTACCCTCAACCTGGTTTAGCCTGCCTGATGAGACAGGTTTACCAAGGTGTGGCTGCTGAACAAGCTGCAGCTTCTTGGAACCACAAGTGAGAGTTAAGTAAAACATGGACACCAGAGGTGAGTGAGGAGCCCTGAAAAGAGCTCAGCAAGCCCTTACAGCAGAGATGTTAGTCCTCCCTGAACACCCCATACACTTCAATTGTCTTGAACACTTACTAGCTGTGTGATCCTGACACTTAGTATCTGCCTCAATTTCCTCATCTATAAAATGGGGATAATAATTGTACCCACCTCCCACAGTAGTTCTGAGGATAAAATGGGATGATATGTATAAGGTGCTTTGTAAGCCATAAATATATACCCATTAGCTATTATTATTAGAAATAAAATTGTGAACTTGTTAATGTGTATGTCTCTTATGATCTACCACATTTCATTTCTTCCTCCACTTACCAGGTGTCCAGTGGGCTTATGTCTGCCCAGAGACAGAGGACTCCATCAATATCCCATGTAGTGCCCCACTATATATAGTCTGCCCTGTCTAGGCAATGTCTCGTGCTAGCTAACATTGCCCACCCCAGCGACCTAGGTCTTTAGGGCCTCTTCTAAATTGACTGTCCAAGAAAAAGTAGATCTTACCTACTAATTCACAGTGACTAGTGGCTTAGTGACTAATAACAACTCCATATGTTATCTATTCCTCAGGGATATTTGCATTTTAAAAGAAGATGCCTCCAGAGAGTAATATTATATAGAGTACTTTAGGTTAGTTTTGGTAGGTAGGTAAAAAGACCTTTTCATCAAGACAGAGCCTTCCCAAGGCCCCTTCAATTCTCATCAGAACACCAAAGCTTACTCAACTAGAATAACTATTCATATTTCTGTGATGCTTTAAGGTCTACAAAGGACTTCATTCACATTAACCCAAAGTGGTTGGTAGAACAGGTATTGTTACCTCAGATAATTTAAGTGACTTCCTTGTCTGATCACACAGCTAGTAAATATCTGAGGAAAAATTCAAATCAAATCCCTTAGTTTCAAAGCCAGCATAATTTTCCACTATACTATACTTCATCTCAATGGCTTTCTCCCAAGGGTGGCACTGGAGGAAAATAAACTATTATAGAAAATAAACTATCACAGTGGAAAGTGAGCTGGATCAGTTGTGCGACCTTGGGCAAGTCACTTCACTTCTTTGATCCTCAGATCCATTATATGTAAAATATAAATAGTAATACTTGAACTATCAACCTCCCAGGGTAAATCATTTGGTGCTACCTAAATAAGTGGCTATGATGGTTCTTTTTCCATTGTTGTTGCTGTATTTCTGTTCATGTGCCCCTTCTTCTCTTACTCCATGGGCTCCCTATTAACACCAGAATTAAATATAAAACCTTCTGTTTGGCATTTGGTCACTTTGTTGCTTTCTGTTCTTACTATACTTTATTACCCCCCTCCACATGTTCTACAATACATCTATACCGATGTACTTGCTGTTCCTTGGACACCTGACCCTCCCTCTCCCATCTCCCATCTCCCATCTCCATGTGTTTGCACTGGTTGTCCCTCCCTCTTCATCCATGCCTCTTAGAATCCCTGGTTTGCTTCAAGACTCAGTTTAAGCACCACCTTTTGCAAGAGACCTTTCCTAATTGCTCCCCAGATGCCAGTTCCTTCCTCTCTAAGGTTATCTCCCTTCTATTCTGTACATATCTTGTATATACCTAGTTACCTTGCCCATCAGAATGTAAGCTTAACATAAAGTCTGCAAGAAGGTAAGTGCTTAGTAACTGCTTGCTGATTGATTGACTGATTGTATTATTTCTGTTGTGGTTATTACATATATATTTAGGTGCATATATATTCATTTATATATACATATATGTTGTGCATATGTGTATGTGAGTATATATACACATACACACTTATTTGTAGTACATGAAAAATGACAAGAAATTAATCCTGGGAAGGAGTTTTGTGCTTCTTTACTCAATCAGAATATGTAATCATGTGTCAGATAAGTGGAAGAGAATATACAATTGATTTATACTGAATTTTGAGAAATGAAACAGACTGATAAATTTTTCATTGATTTGGTTTTTGGTCCAGATTTCATCATTTAGAGAGGAAAGGAAACTCCAATAAAGAAAGTCGCTCTAATGAAAACTGTCTTCTTGTTCAACCTTCATTTTGGAAGAGTACCAATGACTTCACAGGGTGATGTCTTGACTTGCTTGTGAACTGGCTTTAAGTGAGGCAGAGTTGCACAAAGTCATCATCCTCACTCTCTCTTGCAGAGTCATTCAAGCCCAGTGGCATGACAAAAGTCAAGACAACCAGAAATGTCCAGGGATGCAGTGGATGACCTTGGAGTCTGAAAGAGTTGCCTAAAGCCCTGAGAGATTAGTAAATAAAACACTTGGCCTAGAGTCAGGAAGATGAGTTTAAATCTCATATCAGGCACTAACCTACTGCATGACCCTGAGCCAGTAATTTAAGTTCTGTTTGCCTCAGTTTCCTTATATGTAATACAAAGATTAAAAATAGCATCTACTTCCTAGGGTTGTTGTGAGTATAAAATGAAATAATCTTTATAAAGCGCTTTGCAAACCTTAAATTGCTATATAAATATTGTTATTATTAGGAAGGACTTGAACCTAGATCTTAACCTAGCTCTTACACCAGTGTTCTATCTATGATACCTTTTGTTTGTTAGCTTTCCTTCTTATTAATCCTCTAATTTATGTGTGGAGTGCCAGAGTGGGGCAGCTTACATTTGAAAAAAAAAGGTAAGAACTCTTTCTATTCTCTAAAGTCAATGGGCATTCAACTTGCAGGGGTAATTTTCTCTTTTTCTTTTTTTTTAAGCAACCTAATAAATGTTTATTGAGGGGCAGCTAGGTGGCACAGTGGATAGAACTCCAGTCTTGGAGTCAGGAGGACCTGAGTTCAAATCCAGGCTCAGACACATGACACTTATTAGCTGTGTGACCCTGGACAAGTTACTTAACCCAGATTGCCTCACCAAAAAATAAATAAACAAACAAACAAACAAACAAACAAATGTTAATTGAATCTGACTCGGCCCTTTCATGTTGGGCAAGATAGAGAGAGACCAAGTATCAAACAAACACATATTTTGTTGTTTCCTTTTGTCTTTATAGCAGTCATTTCTACTCTCTGCCTCCACTGCACACAAACCTGACTTTGCTAAAGAGAATTTTAATAAAGACAATTGATAAATTGTATGATAAATTAATATCAAGACAATTAAGCAAAAACAATTCAACCAATCAGAAATAGTGACTTCATCTGACAATGGTATTTAATATTCTATTCTTGGGGGGGTGTCCAAGTTTCATCATTATTATTTGTAGTCTTCAGTTTCAATTGTTTTGTTGTGTGGCTTTTTCTATTTACATAGTTATGTACATTGCTGTAGTCCTTGTGTATATTGTTTACTTGACTGCTTGTTTCATTTATTTCACTTCGTAACAGATCACATAAATCTTTCCATAGTTTTTTTAGATCCATCATATTGATTCTTGTAGTGTAGAAATTTTCCAGTACTTTGCTGCCGCAAAAAGTGCTCCTATACACATACATCTTTTTTTATTAATTTATTTCGAGTTATCAACAATCACTTTTGAGTTTTAAATTTTTCTCCCCCTCTCTCCCCAAGACAGTGTGCAATATGATATAGGCTATACATATACATTCCTATTAAACATATTTTCACATTAGTGATGTTGTAAGGAAGAATTAGAGCCAATAGAAGGAACCACAAGAAAGAAGTAACAAAACAAAACAGAAGAAAAAAAAAGAGCAAATAGTATGCTTTGATCTGCATTCAAATTCCATAGTTCTTTCTTTGGTCGTGCATAGCGTTTTCCATCATGAGACTTGGAGATGTATTAGATCCTTGCATTGCTGAGAAGAGCTAAGTCTATCAAAGTTAGTCATCGCACAACATAGCTATTACTGTGTACAACGTTCTCCTGGGTTCTGCTCACTTCACTTAGCATCAGTCCATACAAGTCTTTCAAGGTTTTTCTGAAGTCCACCTGCTCATCATTTCTTATAGCACAATAGTATTCCATCACATTCACATACCACAACTGGTTCAGCCATTCCCCAATTGATGGGCATCCCCTCAATTTCCAATTCTTTGCCATAACAAAAAGAGCTGCTATAAATATTCTTCTACATCTGGGTCCTTTTCCCATTTTTATGATCTCTTTGAGATACAGCCCTAGAAGTGCTATTGCTGGGTCAAAGGGTATGCACATTTTTATAGCCCTTTGGGCATAGTTCCAAATTGCTCTCCAAAATGGTTGGTTCATTTCACAACTCCACCAACAATGCATTAGTGTTCCAATTTTCCCAAATCTTCTCCAACATTTATCATTTTCCTGTTTTATCATGTTGGCCAATCTGATAGGTGTGATGTGGTACTTCAGAGTTGTTTTGATTTGCATTTCTCTAATCAATAGTGATTTAGAGCATTTTTTCGTAGGACTATAGATGGCTTTAACTTCTTCATTTAAGAACTGCCTGTTCATATTCTTTAACCATTTATCGATTGGGGAATGACTTGTATTCTTATAAATTTGACTTTAGTATTTTAGAAATGAGGCCCTTATCAGAGACACTGGTTGTAAAAATTCTTTCCCAGTTTTCTGCTTCCCTCCCAATCTTGGTTGCATTCACTTTGTTTGTGCAAAAACTTTTCAATTTAATGTAATCAAAATTATCCATTTTGCATTTCATAATGTTCTCTATCTCCTGTTCGGTCATGAATTCTTCTGTTCTCCATAAATCTGCAGGTAAACTCATCCTTGCTCTCACAGTTTGCTTATAGTATCAGCCTTTATATCTAAATCATAAGCCCATTGTGACTTTATTTTGGTATATGATATAAGATTTTGGTCTATGCCTAGTTTCTGCCATACTCTTTTCCAGTTTTCCCACCAGTTTTTGTCAAATAGTTCTTATCCCAGAAACTGGAGTCTTTGGGTTTATCAAATAGTAGATTATAGTCATTGACTACTGTGTCTTGCAGACCTAACCTATTCCACTGATTCACCACTCTATTTCTTAACCAGTACCAAGAAATTTTGATGATAGCCGCTTTATAGTACAATTTAAGATCTGGAATGGCTAGGCCACCTTCCCCTGCATTTCTCTTCATTAGTTACCTTGATATTCTGAACCTTTTGTTATTCCAAATGAATATTATTATTTTTTCTAGCTCTGTAAAATAATTTTTGGTAGCTTGATTGGTATGGCACTGAATAAGTAAATTAGTTTAGGTAGAATTGCCATTTTTATTATATTAACTCGGCCTACCCGTGAGCAACTGATGTTTTTCCAATTATTTAGATCTGACTTTGTGTGTAAAGTGTTTTGTAATTGTGTTCATATAGTTCCTGGGTTTATTTTGGTAGGTAGACTCCTAAATATTTTATAATGTCTACAGTAACTTTAAATGGAATTTCTCTTTCTATCTCTTGCTGTTGGACTTTGTTGGTAATATATAGAAATGCTGATGATTTATGTGGGTTTATTTTACAGCCTGCAGAGGTAATTTTCACCAAGTTAATACTTCCTTTAATATTCTGAGAAATAGCTATTTTATTATCATGGTTTTTTCCCTCCTCTCAATGAAGATCATCACAATCTCTCCACTCCTTAGTGGTTTCTGTGGCCTAAAAAATTCACCAGGTAATCAACTTCCATGAAACAAGTGTCTCTCAACTGAGCAAGACTGCTTCTCAGTTGGCAGACATAGGATCTCTCTCAAGGCTAACAACAACAACTAACATGTATATAATTTTTTTTAAGATTTACAAAACCTTTATATATCTCTGCAGATGATTAAGACCTACCAGAGCTTGGGCTCCATGGGCATAGCTATAGAAGACATCAGATCAACTCCATTCCATAATGAGTCATTATAGTTAATACATGACTAACATATCATCTCAACTGGTATTTTATATGTAAAGCTGCTTCCCTCTAAATTATGGCCACTCGATCAGTAAATAATCATTTATTAAACATTTACTATGTGTCAGCCTCTCTGATAAGTGATAAGGATACAAAGAAAGACAAAAACAAGGCCCCTGCCCTCATGGAGCTCCCATCCTAATGGGGGAAACAACATCTAAATAACAAAGTACATACAAGATACAGAGGAGATGGAGGCCAATTTGAGCTGGAAGGTACTAGCAAGATTAAAGAAATATCATTTTGCTTTTATAGAGTTCTGGAACATTAGAACTGCAAGACACTTACCTAATTGTCTTGGCCATACCCTTTATTTCAGTGTGTGTAAGAGTGTGTATTTCACTGGTATAAGAGCTAGGTTAATTTTTAAATTAAGGAAAACAAAGATAGTTTTGGCACTTTCTCAATTTAAAAAAATCTTTGGTTGAGAGAAGTAACATTTATTCTTTCACAGGAGTATTATAGATGCCCATTTATTACAATGCTGGGCTGTTTGGTTTTGAAAGATGGCCTGGACATGCCTCCTGGCTAAAGAAATTATCCATTTTTTTTGTAGAAAAAGATATAGTATATGAATAATAAACAAATGTTTTCTACTGTTGTACACTGAGCTAAAAGAACTTACATTTTTTAAACTTCTTTTATTTTTAATTTATGAAGTTGTACAAATAAAACGAATGTAGCCAAGATCAGAAGGAAAGGAGAAAATTGGGGGAAAATGTATAGATATTTTCTCAGATAAAGGTCTCATATTTCAAATACGTAAAGAACTTTGTCAAATCTATAAGAATACGAGTCATTCCCCAATTGATAATTGGTCAAAGGATATGAACAAGCTTCAATTTCAACAGAAGACATTTAATTTAAATGTTAGAAAGAATATCCTGGTGGTAAAAATAAGGAATGTTTTCACAGGAGAGAAACTGAGTCTTCTTGGTTGATTTTTTGTTTGAGGCAATAAGAGTTAAGCAACTTGCCCAGGGTCACATAGGCAGTAATTGTCTGAGGTCAAATTTGAACTCAGGTTCACCTGACTCCAGGACTGGTGCTGTATCCACTGTACTGCCTAGCTGCCCCTTCCTTAACTGTCCACTTATCCTCTTATGGCTCAGGCAACTCTTTAAAATTGTAAGTAGCAGCTCTGCATTGTCAGAGGGATTACTGATGCTTCTTTGTTGCTATCAGAGTACAGTAAAACAAAATAACAAAATGACCTTGTCTGGTTCAGTACACCTCCATTCTGTAACTATAGTATAGCACCTTTCTATTAAGATGCATTCCCTCATCAGTCCTCTGGAATCCAGGTTGGTCATTTGCTTAATGTGAGTTTTGATGTTTCTAGTGAAAAGACGGTATCTCAAATGAATGTGAGAAGAAACTCACATCTACATAGATATACAAAGCATTTCAAGGCATTGACATCCACAAGAAATTATTGACTTGCCCCATTGTTTTGGGATGTAGAAGGCAAACCCTTCACTTTATTACATGTCTGACTTAGCACCCTGTGTTTCTTACAGACACTTTGCAAATCTTCAAGCTAGAGGCCTGTCAAGGGATAATTCCTTTTCCTCTGAGAAGAAAAGATTGGTTGTAGTGGTCAGAATTTGAACCTTTTCTCCAAGCATCAAAGAAACTGAAAAAGACTATGTAATAGCTTAAAAATTTTTTGGAAAGGTAAATATTTTTGGCCTATATTTAGCTAGTGCTTTCCCCCTTGCCAGCTGTAACCTCTTAAGTCATTTTCTAGCTCAGTGACAGCCTGGGAAGGAAATCCTAGACGAGAGCACTGCTGCTTCATCAGAGTCCCCTAAAAGCCAAGAGCTACCCTCCACCACACACCCTGTTTCCCATCCCTCATCTTCCAACTTGCACAAGGTCCTTCAGATTTTGTGAAGATGTTTTATCTTTCTCACTAAAGGTAAATATATCCCTTATTTTAAATAGAAATGGCTTTAATGATATTGTTGTATATGTTCTATCTGTATACAAAGGGTCTTCCTTGGGTATGTCAATTAGTGCTGTCACCAATGACCTTCCTATCAAACATTACATGCTAGTGGGGGAAAAAAATTAAAATATTAGCTTACAACTACATTATTAGTTTTTAGTTGAGTAACTTTACAAAAAGAAGGAATAGGAGTCAGGAGTGGGGATGGGGAGGGGGGAGGACCCTTGAAAACAACATCTGTTGCTGGGTTGGGAAATTAGTACCAGATATGCTTCCTTATCCTGCATTTCAGTTCACATGATCAGATTGCCAAAAATGGTGAAAAGGGAAAGGGTTTGCTAATTAAATTTTTTCCTAAAGAAATGATGGACAATTTTTAGAATACCAAATTTTTTCTGTGCTTCATTTGAAATATACAGACCACCCTTAATATACCTAGAGAGATTTATTGAATTCTGCATGGTAGATAAAAAGAGAACTTATAACCCACAATGATTTTTTTTGGTGAGGATTTACTTGGCATGATGCCTATTCACATAAAAAAAACCCTCCACTACAGGCTGTATGGTCCTCTTTATATTTGTACTGTGAAAGGGAGACATGTAGATTGCTTTACAGGCTATTTGTTTGTTTGTTTTTTAATTTCCAAATAAAGTTGCTATATCTGTATCATTGCACAAAAGGCAAGAATACCAACAAACATTCAAGTTGATAGAACTACAAGTATCACTTGGCATATTTTTTAGAATGGCCATCCTCAAACAGCTTTTGGAGTTCCTTGACTGAATTTTACTGATCCACAGATGCTGACATCCTCTGGAGCAGAAGGGTCAAACGTACTGCTGGAAGAGCTACCCAACAAGATTAAAATATGATTGGGAAATATTTTAAAAATAAATAAAAATGCAATAAAACATAGATAATGTCAATATGTGATTTTCTAAGTCAATATGTAACAATCAGGGATCTTTATGTTCAAGTTAGTGGCCTCCAACACTGACTTAGCTGTGTGACCCTGGGCAAGTCACTTAACCTGTTTCCTTCAGTTTCCTCTTCTATAAAATGGGGATAATAATAGCACCTCCTTCTCAGGGTTGTTGTGAGAAACAAATGAGATAATAATTGTAAAGCACTTAGCATAGTGCCTGGCGTAAAGTAGGTGTTAAATAAATGTTAGCTATTATTGTCTTATGTCCCCTATTCATAAAATAGACTTTACTGAATATTTATCAATTAGCCATGATGTTTGACAGCTCTTTGCTAAGCCTCAAGCTACAAAGATAAAACTAAACAGTTCTTGCCCTCAAAGAGCTTACATTCTAGGAAAGAGATACATATACATAGATTCATATTATAGAGATTGCTTCATTTTGTGCTGGTCATTTGCTTTGATTGGGGATTCCTTCACAACTCCTTTTTGCTTCAAGTCATTCCAGATATTAAAACACAATTGTCTGCTTACTAGTCTTGACTCCTTAACAAAAGAGAGTCTCTGTCTCTGTCTCTCTCTCTCTCTCGATCTACTCCCTATAAAGGGAAAAATTAAAATAGACTGTTTTTGCTGTATCAAATGGGGCTTTCCAGATTTAATGGGGACATCACCAGCCCTCTAGCTATCCTTTCTGGATTAGTCTTCAGTTTCTTGTTCCACTATGTTGTTGTCAGGTTTCCCAAAGTGAACACAAGCCTGAACCCCTTTAGTTTCATTTTTCCTCATAGCATCTGGCTCTTCATGAATGATAAAATAATTGGTTCTGATTCTGATAATCAGCTAATTCAAAAATGTCTAAGTAGACGGAATGACTACTAAGAGGATTCCCATTTTACTTCAAAGAGGCCAGTTGGAACATCTCTGAACCATTCAATCTTCCCAATTCACAACAGCTCTTCTATAGTTCTCTAACACATTTGGGGATGTGTAAGTGGGGAGACAGACTTTGAAGTCTCTCAATATCTGCATCTAGATGGACCCAAGCTGCTAATAATAACTCACATTTATATTGATGTTTGGTTACCTGCCCTCTCTGATTTAACCACCCTTCATATCTGTGGACTCACTCACCCAGATGAAGATCAGTTCTGAGGGAGCTTGGTCCTTAAGGTCAGACTCTTTCTCTTACTTCTGGTTCTTTACTCCACTACCACAGATCCCAGAGGAGAATTACTCAAAGATTTGGCTTATATAGGATTTCCCTTAAAAGAGGGTGAGAAGTTGCTCAGTGTACAATGTAAATCAAGCATAGGACAGCTATTTACTTCCTTCACATTGAACTACTAAAATTTAAAAAACAAAAAACCTCAAAAGTGTGCATCAATATAAACTTAACCATGAAGCAACAACTCACAATTACCATTATACTCTGCCAGAAAGTTGATACCTAAACAACAAAAAGTAAAACATTTTGTCAGGACTTCCGAATAAGCTTATCTGACCTTTTCCTGGGTTGGCCACTATTTGAAGAGTTCCCTCAAGGCAGATACCTCTGACAAACCAGGCTCAGGGTTGGGCTCCTCCTTCTTCCAGGGATCATCTTCTTCAATAAACTTTGTAGTAGCAAAAAGAATAATTCCTAAAGTGTGGCCAGTGCCACATAAGGAACACAGAAACTTTCAAACTCCTGAGGTAGCCACACTCTAAAAGTCCATCTCTCAAGATTATTGTTGGTACCTATACTGGGGGTGGGGGCAGGGAGAGAAACACAAAACAGAAGAGGCATCCAGAGGTCCAAGATTCCCATTCAGTTTCATCTAAGCAGCACATATGAAGCTGCCCTAAGTACTGGAAGTGGGCGACTGTGGTCTTTCTCACCCCTCATGAGAAGTCTGAGATACAGACAGAAACAAAGTGGCAGAAGCAGAGAGACAGAGAAAGAGAAAGACACACAGAGAGACTGCTTCTCCCTTCCTCAAAGTCATCTGGGGGATGAAGATGAAGGGATAACCCAGATGTTGTAATACTATCCAGGGCAGAAGTCAGCACTCCATGCAGTGGGATGCCCATTGTTAACCCTTACTACACATCCACTCTGTGCAGAATACTGTGCTAAGCAACAAGAAAGATTTAACTTAGATATATAGTCTTCAGTTCTGGTTAAGTTTAGACATGGTCTAGATTTTATAGAGTCTATAGCCTAGTAGAGGAATATAACACATCCAAATAATTGGTATTACAATGCCTTAATGAGCGTATGTCCTAAGTGATATGGGTATTATACCCTCCGACAATACAGATCACAATTTATCTATACATCATCCTGTAAGATTCTCCTCCATGTGCTGCCATGATTCTTCCATAGATCTAACCATTGATCTATGTGTCATTCCTCACCACAACTCTGGCCAATAGGTACAACAAGCATGAATATCCCCATTTTTTAGATGACTTTGAGACACATGCCCAAGGTCACATAGCTAGGAAGTGTCAGAGTCTGAACTGGAACAAACATTTTCTGTCTCTAAAAGTGATACCCTTTCCACTACCCCACACTGCCACCCAGGGAGGTGAGAAGATAAGATAAAATCTGAGACAGGTGCACAGCCGTTCTGGGGGCAGAGGATCAGTCCTGGTTGAGTATTCTTTCCCTTTCCCTTTACCACAATGGAACTTGCTCTGGATTGCCAGAAGCCCAGTGTAGAAAGCAGTGATTTATTGATGCTACAGTCTCAAACCATCGCCAAGTCTACCATAACAAAGTGAAAAGACAGCAGTTGGGGAGGGGCATATTAATGAAGATACAACACACCCCAAATGTTAATGGATAATATTCCTTTCACTTAGGGACTTTGTCAGCACTGACACACTGAATCCCACTAAATAAATAGTCAATTTTGCTCAAAATGGAGAGACAGTTAATGAGAATTATCAAGAAAATAGACTGTAAGGAAAAATCCAAGCTCAGTAACAAACATAACACCATACCAGCTGGTGGGGTGGGGGAGAGGCAGGCCTGAGACACATTTGTCTACTCTAGTTCTGTCCTGGGAGAACCTGGTCTCTAAACGGAGGGGTCAGTCTCTTTTCTCACACTCTCTATTTCTTTACACCCACCCAACCCAAAAGCCCTGGGGGTAAAGTTTGGCTCATAGCCAGTCTCTCCAAGATAGAGCAGAAAGGTTCTCAATGTGTAATGTGGATAAGGTTTATTTCTTCCACTCAAAAGAAAAGCTCAAAACACAAAAGACTCATAAACATACATTGACAAAGATTTAAAATGTGATATGGTAGCCCATAACTCCTACTTTTTTCTGCTGAGAGGTTAATACTTAACACATTAAAATGCAGACTGCTGAATAGGCATTTTACCTTCACTTTGGTTCTGTGCTTTCTGAAAGCCTCCCTTAAGGTCTGTGTCTTCTGGCCAGCTAAGCCAGGCCTAGGGCTCAACACTCTGTCCTAGTCATCTTCTCCTCCAAGGGGGGCCTGGCAAAAGAGGCACCTCATCTTCTTCCCCTCACAGGAAGTTCCAGAGAGAGAGTGAGTGCCACATCACACCTTTTAGAGAGAAGAGGAAGAGTGTGAGAACAGATATGGTCTCTTCCTTGAAAATCTATTGAGTGGGTAATTCCGGATGACCAATCCTCCTTTGATACACTCTTTTCTATCTGCTATCACATGGACCAAAGGATTGTTGCTTCATCCTAAAGTACTTCGGCACTGAGCACACATATCCATAGAAGCAGCTGTGCCCCACGGGGCATACTGCCACCTAACCCATAACTCTACTAAGAACCCACTACAGGTTTAGAAGCATAAAATTCCTCCCAAAAAGCCTCCCTTTAATGAGAGCCCAGAAGTTTAGCTAACTCTTCATTTCCCTCCAGCTGCTCTGGTTCATTTTGACTATACTATCATCACACCATCCCAGGATAAGCTCATCACCAGAAAACTAACCATCAAGGAAATGTCTTCAGCTTTGGTGCCCACACCTCATCAGTACCCTCAGCTGTCTCTGTCTCTCTGATTGGAGGTCTAGAGGGCAGATGGAAAAACTCCTCCCAAAGTCTCTTTCTATGGAGGGCCCAGAAGCTCAGCTAACTCTTCATTTCCCGCTAGCTACTCTGTTTAGTTTCAATTCTTTTATCATCATGACCCCTAAAAGGTACCCTCGATACTCCTTTCCCCTTGCTTTTCAGCTTCCTTTTGTATGTTGTCTTCTGCCATTAGATCGAAAGCTCCTTCAGGGCAGAAACTGCCTGTCTTTTTCTTTTTTGTATCCCCAGCACTTAGCACATAGCACTTAGGCACCTATCCTGGCATGTAGTGGGTACTTAATAAATATTTATCGTATTATAGTACATTATTCTTAATGGTAACTCAAAGTTATGAGTCATACAAGTATTACTGAAAAGAGGATGAAAAGGAGAAAAACTGAAGGGGAGCTAAAACAACCAGGTCCTTAATGCAACAGAAAATGGAAGAGAAAGATTGAGACTGATAGCCAAACGCCTGTGACCAAAAATCCAACCTACTATTTCTGTTCTATTCAGGCATGGAGCTATCAGTTGCCCTGGAGAACCTAGGTTCAAACTATGGATTTGCCATTTACTATCTGTGTGACCTAGGGCAAGTCATTTAAGTTTACGCTATCTAAATCCCTTTAACCTCTAATATAAATGGGATAGGAGGATTGACCAGTTGAGCCCTTCCAGCTCTAAAGCTATGATTCTTTTATCCTATGTTCCTTCTTGCTGGATTTTAAACCTGTTCAACTTTTTACTTTTGAGGGTTGGAGGCAACATTATGTGTCTTTTATATTTCAATCTGTCATCTGTGAAGATGAATATTGTCTCCACCCCACCCCTTTCCAAGGGACAAGTCAGTTTTGAATCAATAGGGTCCTGTTTTGGAATTAAACAGACGTTGCCTTTTTGATCTAATTATCATGACTAGGGTCCATGTTTTGTTTTCTGGGAAGCTGAACAGGGGTGAAGAAAAATGTTGTGTTCCTTTATTTTCTAAGAATCTAGAAAATAACTAGGTATTAATTGATAATTCACGGTATTTCTAAGGAGAACTGCATAAGCAGGCTCCTAAGGCTCAGGTGGCATCAAGTAGTCACTCAGTCAATAAATATTTAAGCAGCTACTATGTGTCTGGCACTGTGCTAAGCACCAGGGATGCAAAGAAATGCAAAAGACAGTCATTGCCCTAAAGGAGCTTAATGTCTAATGGGGGAAATAACATGAAAACAACTATGTATAAACAAGCCAAATACGGAATAAATAGGAAATATTTAATAGAGGGATGGCACTAGAATGAAAAGTGAACAGGAAAGGCTTCCTGTAGATGTGTGGGATTTTAGCTGGGACTTGAAAGAGGCCAGGAGGTAGAAATGATGAGGGATCGGGAAAGGGGATGAAATATTGAACATTTCATGCATGAGAAAGTCAATGAAAATACCCAGAGCCAAGAAATAGAGTGTTTTATTCTTAGAATAGAAAGAAGTTTGGTGTCACTGAATCAAAGTATACATGTCAGAGTGTAAGATTTAGGAATATTGGAAGGGTGTATGAATGTATGTGGGGAGAGGTAGGATTTAAGGGGCTTTAACTAAGAGATGATTTTCTATTTGATTCTGGAGGTGATAGGGAGCCACTGAAGTTTAGTTAGTAAGGGTGGAATGACATGGTTGTATCTCCACTTCAGGAAAATCACTGGTGATTGAGCACATGATGGACTATAGTCTGGAGAGACCTGTGGCTGGCAGACCAACCAGAAGGCTATTGCAATAGTACAGACATAAGGAGATGAGGGCCTTCGCCAGGGTGGTAGCAATGTCAGAGGCAAAAAGGGGATATATTCAGAAGATATTACAAAGGTGAAATCAACATGCCTTGGTAACAAAAGTAGGAGAAAAACAGAGGTCCTATGGCCACCAGGGCCGGAGCAGTCATTCCAAAGGGATTCATCAGTATGTAAGGGCTGCATATAAGTCTTGCAAATGTCTACAGCCTAAAGACCACATTGATGTCAACCTAAAGTTTCAGCACAAACACATTTTTTAAAAATACATTTTCTTTGTGAAGTCAAAGCATATTTTACCAACTAAACAGGGATATTGCTCACTGTGAATCACATGAGGAAATAAGGGCAGCTGCCTGTTCAGCACTGGAGATGAATAACATCTGGGCATTTTATTCTTTCCCTATCTCCCTTTGGAGTTATTCTTGTTCCAAATATTTAGGGGTGAAATATAGGAGCAAACTCAAACACATGGAAAATTCAATCACAATTCTAGGAGGTACACATAAAGAAAGAGACCCCACCCCATCCAAAACCCAACAAATTAGAGGCACTGAGAGCTGGCATGGACACAGATTAGGAGTCCTTCAGATCTATCCAAGCACGTTTTGGAGAATGGCATTAGTGGAGTTAATTAGAATCTTGAAACTGAAATACTTCCTCTTGCTACATCCTTGGAAGGAAACTACAAATGCTTCAAGAAGTAAGTGAATTGGTTTAAGCCATGAAATTCTTTCTTCTCCAGCTAGCCAGCAGCCACATTATAAGCCCAGACAAGATTAATCTTTCAACTTAATGGGTAAAAGAGGGGCCAAGCCCAAGATCTCAGGAATCGGCAAATATGTTCCATATACATACAATAGGGTTTGTACATGTATGTATACGTATGCACCCACATTAGAAGCAGGTGTCTCAAAACATATGATCTGAGTAGAATCTAATGATTCTACTGAACCTAATTCTAATGAATCTAACATAAGACAATAAAAAACAACTTCTCTTAATTTGTCTTCGAATAAGAAGCAAAACTGTAACATTTGAATGGAAAAGTAGGGTGGTGGCACAATTTATAATATTCCTAAAACATCAAATGCTACTACAATTTCCACAGGCAATATTATCTAGGGGTCTAGACCTGAACCTAATAATAATAATGCAGAAATATGTCTAAGAAAACGAGATTGGACTTGTAAGAAAATGTACGTAAAACTTGCAATGTTTAGCATATTTTAAAATGAGAGCTTTAATAAAGCCAAGAACGAATTGTGGATGGTCAAAAAATTCAGTTCAACAAACACTGATTACATGCCTATTAGGTATCAAGCATTGTGCAGGATACACAAAGGCAAAAAATGAGAAGTCCCAAATGTTAGGAAACTCACAATGTGCTAAGAGAAAACATGTGAACAAAAAATTAAATAGAAAATAGATACAGAATAGATGCAAAATAGTTTGGGGGAGGTTGAGCACTAACAACTGGGGGAAATGATGCTTCAAATACTTGTGCAATGATTCAGAATACGAAATCACTGCATATGCTGTTTGGAGCCCTATATATTGGAATCATTGTCTCTTCTGTGGATCAAAAACGCTTTTTAGTTTCTACTTGAGGGACTGGGCATCTTGGAAAGAGTGATAGACCTGGGCTAAAATCCTACCTTTGACCTTCATTATCTGTGTGACCAGGGGCAAGTCACTTAATACTTTCTGCCTCTAGCTCCTTCTTCTGCAAAGTGAACAGAAGATATTGATAGTACCTAACCAATATTTTGAGGACCTAAATGAGACAGCCTATAGAAAATGCTTTGTAAAATATGTTATAAGCATATTTCAATTATTATTATTTTAGTTGCATTTTTCTAAAACTAATTTTTCAGATTCAGATTAATCAACTAACAAGTAGTAGTGATAAAGTATTTTAAGGTTTACAAAGTTCTCTGCATACATGGGGCAGCGGGGTGGTACAGTGGATAGAGAGCCAGACCTGGAAACAGAAAGTCTCATCTTCATGAGTTCAATTCCAGCTTCAGACACTTAGTAGCTGTGTGACCCTGGGCAAGTCGCTTCACCCTGCTTTTCTCAATTTCCTCATTTATAAAATGAGCTGGAAAATAAAATAGCAAACCACTCCAGTATCTCTGCCAAGAAAACCCCAAATGGGGTCACAAAGAGTTGGATATGACTCAACAACTACAAAATGCATATGTTATTTCAATGGATTCTCACAGCAATTCTGTGAGATAGGTGCTGTAGCATACATGGAGCACTTGTTACATACCCAGCATCATATGGATTATAAGGCATGGTCCCTGCCCTCAAGGAATTTATAGTCTAGGGGAGGAGTTGAATCCAACACATACGATAAAATGAAAAATAAATGATAGACAAGCAAGCTAAAGTAATTAAATTTTAAATTTTATAGTACAGATTATATATATTAATAGGGCTTTCATTAATGTATAGAACTCTCAAGTGAGGAAATTCCCAAAGAAGATCAGCACCATCTTTTCTGCTTCTTTAGTAAGCTGCCTAAAGCAGTGGTGTCAAACTCAAATAAAAACAGGGGCTACTAATTCATACATAAGCATCTTTGTGGGTTGCATATTGACAATTTCAAAATGTGATATTTTCTGTGTTGTTGTATTTTTGTTTATCTAGTTAATTACTTCCCAATTACATTTTTATCTGGTTCCCCTGCACTTGGGAGTATTTGGGGCCACAGGTGGACCATACCTGATTGACACCTCTAGCCTAGAGAGCAGAGAAGTTAAGTGACTTGTCTGAGGTAACAGTTAGTACCTTTTAAAAGTAAGACTTGAACCAAGATCTCCCTAACTTCAAGGCTTAATCACTAACTACTATACTATGTAAACCACCTCATTCCTCAACAGACTCCCTAAAAATCCTCGGTTTGGCATTTGATGCCCTTTATAATCTGCCCCCTCACTTTCCAGTCTTCTTATACTTTATAGTTCTCCACATATATTCAGCAATCTAGTGACTTTTGCCTCTTGGCTATTCCTGGAATAAGATACTCCATGTTTGAATTCTGGGCATTGTCACTGGCTGTCCTCCTTGCCTGAAATGCTCTCCCTCCTCATCTCTACCTTCTGGGTTGCCCGGCTTCCTTCAAGTCCCAGCTAAAATTCCATCTTCAGGAAGTCTTTCCTAAATCCTAAAGGACTCATGACAAAGCAGGCTATCCACCTCCAGAGAAAGAACTGATAACTTTCTGAATACAGACTGAAGCATGCTGTTTTCCACTTTTTTCTTCCTTTCTTTCATTCTTTTTTAATTTGAGTCTTCTTCTACAAAATGACCAACACGGAAATGTTTTACATGATTGCACATGTACAAACTATATTGTATTGATTACCATTTCAGGGAGCAGGTAGGGGAAGGATAAAATTTAGAACTCAAAACTTTTTTTAAAAAAGAGTTTAAAAATCCTTTTAACATGTAGTTGGAGAAAAAATAAAATATTATATAATAAAAACAGAAAAAAGAAGTCTTTCCTAATCCCTTTTAATTCTAGTGCCATTTCCCTGTTGAATATTTCTAATCTATCCTTTATATAGCTTGTTTGTACATAGTTTTTGGCATCTTGTCTCCCTCTTTAAACTGTGAGCTCCTTTCTATGTATC
Organism: Vombatus ursinus; assembly: GCF_900497805.2. Taxonomy (NCBI): domain Eukaryota; kingdom Metazoa; phylum Chordata; class Mammalia; order Diprotodontia; family Vombatidae; genus Vombatus; species Vombatus ursinus. The sequence goes on along the minus strand of NW_020954552.1, from coordinate 14,745,645 downwards.
CTCAGTGCTTAGCACAATGGCTATTATGTAGAAGGTACTAAAAAATTAATAAATGTTTATTGACTGACACCATACTATCTTGTAGAAATGTTATTAGGAGCTAAGAAAGGGAAGGACATAGGAGTTAGAATAGTTGGTGCTAAACACTGCACAATTACTAACTGTGTGACCCTGGGAAAGTCACTTAACCCCAATTGCCTTAAAGGGGGGGGCAGCTAGGTGGTGCAGTGGATAGAGCCCCGGCCCTGAAGTCGGGAGGACCTGAGTTCAAATCTGGCCTCAGACCAAACACTTGAAACTTACTGCTGTGTGACCCTGGGTAAGTCACTTAACCCCAATTGCCAAAAAAAAAAAAAAAAAGAGTAGTTGGTGCTAAACTTTGTTGAGGAAGGAGGATGAAGGTCCTGAAGGAATTCAGGTATTCAGATGGATGGGAGGGAGAACAGCATGAGCACGGGCAAGAAGGTGAGAAGGAGCATGGTATATGTTGAGGGATTGTCAGAGAACTAATCCAATTAGATCTGAAGAGTTTTTGTTGGGGAGTAGTAGGACATGATACTGGAGAGGTTAGTTGGGGAAACTATGCAGAGTCCTTGAGGTCAAGTAGAGGAGATTAGTGATCAGCACTACAAAAGATTAACAGCTCCATCTTTCCTCCTTGAAAACCAGTCTGCAAATTATCATCCTCTCATTCCCACCATCAGCTACATCTTCAGATTTCAAGGAAAGAACCTGATGTGGGGGCAGCTAGGTGGTGCAATGGATAGAACACTGGCCCTAGAATCAGGAGGACCTCAGTTCAAATCCAGCCTCAGACACATAACACTCACTAGCTGTGTGACTCTGGGCAAGTCACTTAACCCCAATTGCCTCACCAAAAAAAAGCAAACAAACAAACAAAAAAACAGCAAACAAGAACCTGACATGAATCAGAGGACCACTCAACATCCTTGAGGTATTTAAATATAATCAAAACCAGTAGAAGCAACTTAAGTTGCCAAAAAATTAATAATTTTCATATCTTGAGTCATAATATTCCTGAGGGAAAGTTGTTTTTTTTTTAAATCCTGGTGACCAAGAAACAATAACAACCTCAGATTATCTCCTCATACTTTGTCTGTCATAGTCTACACTTTTGAAGTCTGCCAAATACTATGGAATCTTTGTACCCTGGAAGATATGGAACACTTATACATTCAAAAATATTTGGAGCATGGAGAAAGAATGGAGGTACCAGAAAAGCTGTTGTTCCCTGAGCACAAATGAGATTAGAAGAGAATCCAGACTTTTATTTTACCACAAAAGGTCTGTTCAGAATTTTGAAAGAAATTCAGAAAACCAAGTTACAAACTCTACTTCCACCACTATCCGTACCCCACGTCCCATTTACACCCACACCCACACACACACCACCCCCATTTGCATCCAATGGTCTAACATAAAAAATTCTATCTTTGAACAAGGAACTTAACCCTGTTAGTATAGGTAGAACTAAGGCTGAAGTTGATCACCTGGAGATTCACATCTAAGTTTATTAATAACATTGCACAGAGTGCAAACAGAAAGGAAATTTCATAAAAAATAAAGAAAACTGGTGTTTAAACCAAAGAGCTGTGTACCACACAAGCTACAGTGATGAATGAGATGAAGATCACTCTTTAGGGAACTGTAATACCACTTCACAAGACACACCTGTTTCCAGTTTATGTTGTGAACTGGGCCAAATCAGCCTCTAACCTGTGGATGGCCAGAGCGAGACAGGAGAGTCAGGAATCAAGCAAAAGTTTAATTTCAAAGTGAGGGAAATGGCTTATAAGCAAGGGGGCAGATTAGACACATGTGTCAGGGTCCCAACCCCAGTGGGGGCAGGGATCTGCTTTAATTTGACTGAACCTAGATTTATATTTTTATAGTTATATTTTTGTGGCTAGACAAAGAGTCAAACAGCATAGTGGAGCAACAGGGGTGAGGCACAACAGCAACAGTGAGGCAAGGTTATCTAGTGACAGAATGTCTGTTCGTAGCAAGGCTTCCTGTCTGGGCCTGTTGGTGCTTGCCAGAACTCAGAGACAATCAGTTCCAGAAGATAAGCACAAAGAATTGTTGTTATGCCAAGCTCAGGGCACAGCTTGCTTGCTGGGCCTCAGCTCTGAAAAACAGGGTGCCTCCTAATGTCTTGACAGTGTTATAAACCTCTGCAATCCTATTTCCCTATCCACAAGTTTTTCCCTAATTTCCTGTCTCTGTCTGTCTCTTCCTCTTTCACTCGTATTCCTCGTTTATTTGTTGAAAGATAGTGTGGTATAGAAGACAGAATGCTAGACCTGGGTTCAAATCTCACTTTGACACTTCTTTGTGACAGAACCTTGAACAAGTCACTCAACCTCTCAGCCTCAGTTTCCTGTCTGAAACATGGGGATAATATCTGTAGCACATTGTAGTGAGATCTAATGAGAAACTATAGGTTAAGTGCTTTGTAAATTTTTAAATGATATAAAATATCAGCTTCTTAAAAAAAATTCCATTGACACCCCATTTGAAGATGCCAACAGAAAGGGTTAGATTTTTGAGATACCTTGTATAAAATATCATGAAATATATAACTCTGAAGCTTCAAGCTTTTTTATAAAGCTTTTATGCAAAGCTTTATAAGAAAGCTTAAAATTGCATTGAGACTTTTAGGACACCCTGTATTACTGGGATCCTATCATTTCAGATGATATGCAGGTGGTCAGGTACTAGTGGGGGAGTGGAAAGGAGACTAGTCTGGAAAAAGGAAGACTTCCTAGGTTCCTGACAGCCACCTCCAGATGTCTGAAGAGGTGTTATTCACTGTATGTTTTGTTTATCTGCATCCTCAATACCTTGCATAGCACCTTGCATGTGGTAGGATTTTCACGAATGCTTTTTGTGTGTTGAATGAATGTTGTAGCTAAACTTACAATGCCTGTGAACAAAACCCCTTTGCTTGACCACTGCTTGCCTGATTGATATATATTGTCTGCCCCCAATTAGAATTTAAGTCCTTTGAGGGCTAGGGTTGTCTCACTTGTATATTTTTATTCCCAATGTAGGCACAGTCCTTGACATGTGAAAGGCTCTTAACAAATGCATCTTGATTGATTGATGCTAGGAATAGATATTTAATAAATGTTTATGGTTGTGATAGTATCACAGTTACAGAAGTCAAAATGACATTTTAAATTTGGCTTCTAGATTTAGAGCTGGAAAAGACCCTAGAGGCCATCTTGTTCAACACTCCCATTTTACACATGAGGAAAACTGAAGGTCAGAGAGAGTGGCATTTCTCAAAGTTATGCTGAGAGTGACAGAGGAAGGATCTGAATCCAGGCCCTTTGACTTCAGAAGAAAGTACACATTCTAATGTACAATATTGTGTTTACAAGACAATTAACATCAGTCAACCAGCTTTTATTAAATGCTTGGTATAATGTTAAGTGCTGGATAGAGAGATCCCTGCTTGCTTGCTGGGCCTTAGGACACGATACTGGAGAGGTTAGTTGTAATCCCTGCCCTCAAGAAGCTCACATTGTAATAAGGGGAGGCAATATGCCAATATTGCGATTTACATACAAGATCTATGAAGAGCAAATGGAAGCCATAACAGGGGGAAGGCACAAATGGTGGCGGAGACCAGGAGAGGCCTCCCACAGAAGATGGGATTTGAACTAATTCTTGAAGGAAGCCAAGAAAGCCAGGAGGGGGAGATGGAAAGGGAGAACTTTCCAGGCCCTAGGGACAGCTGGTGAAAAGGCACCAAGTAAGAACATGGAGTTTCTCATATGGGGATCAGAACTAAAGCAAGAGTGAGCCTTTTTATTCTCCTCTCAGTTTCCTTCTCTCTGTACTCATTCTTTACTATTTGTCAAGTATGGTGGAGATGCGGTCTCTGTCCTCCAACAGTGAACTTTGGTGTAGGCCTATCCATCATTTAGTCCCTAGACTACCTTGAAGAATAATGCAATAAAGCTCACCAGAGGCATCTTTCTTTTGGAAGAAAGGGACTTTTCAGCTGAGGAATATAAGAAAGAAAAGAACTTATTTGTAAAAACATGACCCTTTGTTTCATTTGGATATTAACATTTTCTAGACATTGAGAGTATTCATTCCTGAATATACAACCTTGGGAAATCTTTTATTTCCTTCCTTTTCATTCCTTCCTATCGAGAGAGAGTTCAAGGGTATCCGATTAGGTTGCTATAGCTGCCTTTTCTTGAGGGGATAATTCATTCACTTGTGAGATCCCTGTGCAAATGAACATTGAAGGCCTCTTGCTCCTCTGTGGGACCCATAGACCACTCAAAGTTGGTTCCTTTCCCTGAATCCCTTTCAAATTTCTCACAAAACACATTTTGTTAGCAAAACATGTTACCCACGTCTGTATTTTTTTCAGGCTGCAAAGGAAGTATCTTTTCAATTACTGGTCAAGTAATTTTTTTTATGATAAACCGAAGGAAAATGAAGTCATGGAACTCAGATATGCTAGACAGCAGTGGAAGTCTGATGGCCCAGTGCTTGCCTGGCATCATCAGTCAAATTTTCCCCATTTACCTTTGTAGCACAGTGCTAATAATCATACTCCAACACAGTCAGTCAGAAACTTTCTCAACACAAGTTTGTGCTTTCTATTTTAAGTCTTTGATTTTTGAGGAACAAAATAAGAAAAGTCTTTAAAAAGGCAAATCGGCAAAAATTGTAAAAATAAAATAAAGATTGACATGAGAAGAAAAAGCCTAGAATGATCAGCTTTCATCATTTGACTAGATAAACTCCACACACAAATAAGCGAGGCAGGATTTAAGACATATGTTTTAAGTGTAAAATGGAAAGCTGAAATAATTGAGAACCTACAACAAAAGCATCACATTAAAAAAAGATGTGGAAATTTGTTTCCAAAATTCCATCTAGAAATAGAATTAGAGACATACTGAAAAGTGTTTAATGGATAGCCCTAGTATGGGCTTACTTTGATGCTCTATTTGATGTGGAAATGTAGTAGGATAAATCTGCCATATAATCTGCATAAGAAATAGGTCTTTGCAGTAATATTAAGTCAAAATTCTGAAGCCACCTGTTTCTACCAACTTTCTTTTTATTTTCCTGAATGTAGATCTGGTGCTCTTGAGGTATCCTCAGGGTCAAGTTAAAATAAAATGCCTGAGAGAAACCCATTTAAAACTACTGAGCTTGCTCTGGTATCTTGTCGAAGTTATATAAAACCATTCTGTTTCATCTGGTTTCCATCTGAAACCACCAGTGGACTTTGGTATGACTCTACCACTGGCTCAGATTTATTCCTAACTCAGGCCAGGCTCCCTACAAAGCAAACCTTGCTGAACTTGGGCCAAGTTCAACACTTGTAACCAAACCTGAAATTCTTAGCATTTTGTCCATCACACAGATTCATGATAAGCCATGTCTTTACAAGACACATTTCCAACCTTTGCATGCTATTTGAAGCAAAATAACTCATTCTCCACTTTTCTATTTTATTTGGAAATATCAAGGCAGGAATGGAGGGCGGTAGGAATAAAATGTCATTATGAGACACCTCTGCCTTAAAAGTGACTTCAAGGGATATCCCACAAAAGGTATAATTACAGAACAGTGAGTTTGACTTCAATTCCTGAGAAAATTCTAAAATGCATTCTTTTTTAAATTGCTGGTAAAAGTCAAGAAAAGGAAGCAGTGGTCACAAAGAACCATCATGACTTCCTCAAGAACAAGTCTTACCAGATTTAACTTTATTTCTTTTTTTGGCAGGGTTAATAAACTGGTAGATGAAAAGAATGGATTTCAGCAAAGATTTGTTAAACTATCTCATCCTATTTGTATCAGAACAAAACGGAGAGTTTTGGGCTATGAGCTGGTGTGATTAAATGGATTCAGAACAAATTCAGAATGAGTGGTTGGACTCCAAAATTAGTCTTTAATCACTCCATATCAACTGGAAAAGAGGCTTCTAGCTTCATGCTCCAATAGGATCTGTGCTGGACCCAGTGATAGTTAACGTTTTAGTCAATATTGTGGATAAAGTTGTAGTTAACATTCTTATCAAATTTACAGATGATACAAAGCTAGGAGGTGTAACTGACACATTTGATGAAAGAGTCAGGATCCAAAACAAATCTTGACAGGCTAGAAACCTAATAAAATAAAATTCAATTAAGAGAAATATCATCTTACATTTGGGTTCAAAAAACTGACTTTGGAAGAACATGATGGAGGAGGCATAGCTAGACAGCAGTTTGTCTGAAAAATATCTAGAGGTCTAAGAGAACTACAGGCTCAATATGAGTTAGCAGTTAAGTGTTATCCAAAAAGGTAATATGATCTTGGGCTGCAGTAAGAGGTTATCTAGGGGCAGCTATGTGGTGCAGTGGATAGAGCACTGGCCCTGGAGTCAGGTGGACCTGAGTTCAGATCCGGCCTCAGACACATGATACTCACTTAGCTGTATGACCCTGGGCAAGTCACTTAACCCCAATTGCCTTGCCAAAAAAAAAATTAGAGGTTCTCTAGCTTCCAAGAATAGGGAGGTGATAGCCATTGCACTCCACCATTAGTAAACCTTATCATGAATACCACATTCAGTTCTATACACTATGGTTAAGGACATTGATAAGCTAGAGAGGGTACACAGAATGGCAACCAGAATGGAGAAGGTTGTCGAGCCCAAGCCATTGGTTGTTGGAATTGGGGCTCTAGCCTGGTGAAAAGAAGGCCCAGAAGGGACACGATTGCTATCTACAACTACCTAAGGATGACATTTGGAAAAAGGATTGAATTTGTTCTATTTGATCCCAGAAAGCAGAAGAACCATATAGTGACCTTAAAATAAAGGGACCATTAAAAAAAGATATTTAGTCACTTTAAATAACATATCCAAAATCACACAGTAATTCAATGGCAGAGTCTGGAATCTAACTCAGTTATTATGATTTCTAGTCCAGTCAAAAGACATGGCTTTGTAGGGGGTAAAGACAACGACAGACTCAGAAAATACATCTACTGTGTTAGGCTTGTGGCAGAAATTTCATTTTCTTCAACCAGCATTTCTGGCAGAAGTTCCACTCTCAAAATGGAAGCCATTGTTCTTTGTGCATATGATCTATTCAACTATTTTTTCCAAAGTTCTAGTCCTGAAGGTTTAGAGGATGTTACAGATTAACTCCTCTTGTAAAGATAAGGATGCTAAAGCATCAAGGGACAAAGACAGGGTTTCAACTCATCCATTAGGCACCACAAGATTTGCCCACTTCCTAAAGAACAACAGAACAATTCTTTCTAAACCAAGCCACAAATTTAGAATTTAAAATCTCCTTTTATGGAGACGATGTGGGTAGTAGAATAAGGAATGAGCTGTCACACCTGGCAAAACATAGGCTTATTTGACTTAAAAGGGAATTTGACTATTAAAAAAAGACATGGCAAAGGTGAGGAGTGAATATCATCTAGAACCCAGAGTTTACTGAATTTCTCTAAATTTCCCTGTAATATGGCACTTTAATCTCCCTTTGCCTTTTTTAAATAGAATTCCAGTGTAGACTAGAGAAACAAGTCCAACATTTGTAGCTGAAGTCTCTAGGTTCAGATCCAGGCTCCACCACTAGGCTCTAATAAACTTAGACAAATGACTTCAGTTCTCTGGACCTCCAATTCCTTATCTATAGAATGACAGTGGGCAACTCAATCTCTAAGCAACTTTCCAGCTCTAAGTTCCATTATCCATGCCAAAGAGAGGCAAGTAGTAGTGGAAACCAAGCTGCTGTTTTCACTTCAATTGTCCACCACCATAAAGCTAGAGGAGAGAAACAGGAGGCGATGGTAGCTTTTAACAAAAGTATTCCTTTTTTTGTTGCTTTGGACACTGACAATATCCTCAGCTCTGAGGAAGAGATTAGCATCAAACCCTGTGGGCTTTTCTCAGTATATTAAAGCTAGATGATATATTATCTCAGAGAAAATTAATCCAGACTCCTGGGCACTATTATTCTTAGAGTCTAACACAGGGGAATCATTCTAAGTAGCTATTTGCATTTCACAGGATTGTTGGGATATTTTACCTCCCACCAAATATCTTTAATTTACTCCTATTTAAGTAGTTCTTGATTAAAGAGGCTGGCACAATTTTATTGTTATTTATAGTTCATAAAACAACTTGATATAATCAAAATCCAATAAAGCCTTTGAGAAATCATATTAATATTGTGATCTCATTAAAGACCTGAGCTATACAAGGTAAGGAAGCCCACACCAATGGCATGAATAAATTCATAAAATTCATCCATCTAACACTAAAGATAAACTGGCACAGATCAGTAAGAAATGAACACAGTTATTCAGCCTCCTTCTGAGAGGGATAGGGAAAGGTTGATGTACATTTTAATGAGCTCACTTAAACAAGTACCCTTGGCCTAGACCCAGGCATAGTGGGAAGTCTGGGCTGCTTAGCTTTCTTGAGACTCTGCCCTTCCCTCAGATAGAAAATGTGGAGGAGGTAAAGGAGACAGGGAAAATGAATTCTAAGCCCTTGGCACTCAAAGAGGGAGCAGGGAAACTGGGCTGCTTGCTATTCTCCAAACTTGGAATTCCATCTCCTCTCTCTACAGCTAAGCCCAAACTGCCCCCATCCCTGGAATGCTCTCCTTCCTCACCTCCACCTTTTTGGATCCTTGATTACCTTCAAGACTCATATCTAATGCTACCTTCAGAATGAAGCCTTGCCTAGTATTCTAGCTGCTAGGTAGATATTACCCCTCAAGATGACCTTTTTTTCTATTTTGTATGTGTTTTGTACATACCTACATAGGTACGTGTTACCTTCCCCATTAAAATGTAAGGTATTTGAGGATAGACTTTTATCATTGTCTCCCTAGCACTTAACATAGTGCCAGTCACATAGTGGGTGCTTAATAAATATGTGCTGTCTGATTGATCATTAAAGTAATTTTTCACATCTCTAGGTAAATCTTCTGACTTATGACATTTTGACCTATTTTAAAGATGCAGTAAAAACTCATTAGTTTGACTGCTAAGATGCAATTTGTGATGATTTTGGATAGTTGTGCACTGAAATGTACCCTTGCTTTGCTTAGCAAAATGAGTTCAGAGATAATAAAAATGAGTAAATCTTACAAACTAAACCAAAACAGCTGGGAAAATGTTGATAATAATTGAAAAGGATGTTTCCAAATACCTCAAGACATTTAGATATATAGTTCATTATAAATTATTCTTATCTAGTGATTTGGATAATTAGGTCATCCAAGGACCTCTGTTAGAAGGTTCAAATTATCTACAAACCTTAAAGTAATAAAAGTATCTGTTTTTAAAAATGCTATTCTTCAGACTATTTCTTTATTCACACTGGGCTTTCTTTTTGTTTTATTAGTTGTTGTTTTTTTACAATTTTATTACTTTCTCTTGAGTTTCAGAGTTTCCATTTTGGTGTTTATTTGAGTATATTTAATTTATTTGTTTAGTTTTTGTTTTTTAAGTCATGCCCAATTCATTAATCTGTTCTTTATTTTACTGATATAAGAGCTTAGAAATACAAATTTTCCCCCAAGTACTGCTTTGGCTACATCCCACAAATTTTGGAATGTTGTCTCATTGTTGTCATTCTCTTTAATGAAATTATTGATTGTTTCTATTATTTATTCTTTGACCTCATCTTTAGTATTAGTTTAGTTTCCACTTAACTTTTAATCTATGTTTTCATAGTCCTTTATTAAATGTAATTTTTATTACATTATGGTCTGAAAAGGGTTCATTTAATATTTCTGCTTTTCTGAATTTGGTTGTAAGGTTTTTGTGCCCTAATACATGGTCGATTTTTGTGAAGGTGCCATGTACATGAAAAAAGTTATATTCCTTTTTATTATTCAGTTTTCTCCAGAGGTCTATTATAACTAACTTTTCTAAGATTCTGTTTATCTTTTTAACTTCTTTCTTATTTATTTTATGGTTAGACTTATCTAGCTATGAGAAGGGAAAGTTGAGGTCCTTCACTAGTATAGTCTTACTGTCTATTTCCTCCTGTGACTTATTTAACTTTTCCTTTGAGAATTTGGATGCTATGCCATTTGTTGTATATATGTCTAGTATTGATACTACTTCATTGTCTGGTGATTTATAGCAAGACATAGCTTCCCTGCTTATCCCTTTTAATTAGGTCTATTTTAGCTTTTGCTTTGCCTGAAAGCATGATTGCTACCCCTGCCTTTTTTCACTTCAGCTGAAGTATAATAGATTCTGCTCAGCCCCTTATTTTAATTCTGTGTGTGTCTTTCTGTTTTATGTTTGTTTCTTGTAAACAATATATTGTTGGATTCTGGTTTCTAATATATTCAGCTATCCACTTCCATCTCATTAACATTCACAGTTATGATTACTAACTGCATTTCCCTCTACATTATTTTCTTCTATTTATCCTTCTCTCTCATTTTTTTTTATTTCTGTCCCTTCTCAAAAGTCTGTTTTGCTTATGATCACTGCCTTTTTTTATCCTCCCTCTCTTTTATCACCCACCTTTCACTTTTTCTCTTCTCCCCCTACTTTCCTATTGGGTAAGATAGACCTCCATTATCAGTTATACATATATATATGTATATATGCATGTATGTATATACATAAGTATTTCCCACTGAACCAATTTAGATATGAGTGAGGTTCAAGCATTGCCTGCCACACACTCATTTCCCCTCCACTGTAAAAGTTCTTCCTTGCATGCCTCTTTTATATGAAATAATTCTCCCCATTCTTCTTCTCCCTTCTCCCTTCTCCCAGGGCATACCTCTTTCTCATTTATCCATTTTTTTTAACATCATCCCACCATAATCAACTCATTCTTGCACCCTCTTTCTATGTGGAATCCTAACTGCCCTAATAATGACAAAGTTCTTAGAAGATATAATATATGTGTGATCTTTCCATACGGAAACTCAGTTTAACCTTATTATATCCCTTATGATTTCCTTTTCATTTTTACCTTTTTTTGTTTCTCTTGAGTCTTTTATTTGCAAAACAGATTTTCTATTCAGTTCTGGTCTTTTCATCAGGAATGCTTGAAAGTTCTCTATTTCATAAAATATCCCCTTTTGCCCTTGAAAAACTATACTCAGTATTTCAGGTTATTCTTGGTTCTAATCCCACCTCTTTTGCCTTCTGGAATATCATATTCCAAACCTTCTACTCCTTTAATGTGGTAGCTGCTAAATCTTGTGTTATCCTGACTGTAGCTCCATAGTATTTGAATAGTTTCTGTCTGCTTGAAGTATTTTCTTTTTATCCTGGAAGCTCTGTAATTTGGCTATGATATTCCTCGTTTTTCTGAGTTTTCATTTTGAGATCTCTTTTGGGTAGTGATCCATGGATTCTTTCAATTTCTATTTTACCTTCTGCCTTTAAAATGTTGAGGAAGTGTTCCTTTAAACTTTCTTGAAATATAGTATATAGGCTCTTTCATTGATTATGACTTTCTGGCATTCTAATAATTTTTAAATTATCCTTGATTTATTTTCCAGGTCAGTTGTTTTTCTTATGAAATATTTCAATTTTTTTCTATTTTTTTCATTCTTTTGACTTTGCTTCATTGTTTATTAATGTCTCATAAAGTCATTAGCTTCCATTTGCCTTTTTCCTCAGTGAATTTTTATACTTCTTTTTCCATCTGACCAATTCTACTTTTAAGGAGTTATTTTCTTCAGTATTTTTTGTACTTCTTTTTGTTGTTGTTGTTTAGTTGTTTCAGTCATGTCTGACTCTTTGTGATCCCATTTGGATCTTCTTGGCAAAGGTTCTAAAGTGGTTTGGCATTTCCTTCTCCCGCTCATTTTATTAAAGAGGAAATTGAAGCAAACAGGATGCAGTGACTTGCTCAGGGTCACACAGCTAGTAAGTGTCTGAGGTCAGATTTGAACTTAAGTCTTCCTTTCTCCAGGTCTGGCACTTAATTCCACTATACCACTGAGCTGCCCTGTGCCTCTTTTATCAAGATATTAATTGTTTTTTTCATAATTTTCTGTCTTTGCTTTCTTTACCTAATTTTTCCTCTACCACTCTGATTTTGAAAATAATTTTTTAGTGCTTCCAAAAATTCTTGTTGGGCTAGTGAGCAATTCACATTTTTTTCTTTGAGACTTTGCTTGTAGCTGTTTTGACTCATTATCTTCTTTTGAATTTGTGTCTTGACTCTCTCTATCACCATAGTATCTTTTTACAGTTATGTTCTTTTTGTTGTTGTTTGCTCATTTTTCTATCCTATTTCTTGATTTGGAACTTTATGTTAATATTGGGCTTTGTTCCTGGTGGGATGGGGGGCCCTGTCTCAAGCTTCAGGGTTTTTTTGCACTGCTGTTTTCAGAGTTAGTGTGGGGGGTGGGGTTTTGAAGTTTTGGGTGCTTTCAAGGTAGTGTGATCTAGGGAGAAATGTAGTCACTGCTCTCTTGGTCTGCATTCCAGTCCTTACCTGGGAAGGACCCCTGTTCCCTTGGGATTGCAATTGATACTGTTCCTCAGGGCCCCATATCCCTGAAAACCAGAAGTGATACTGCTCCTCAAGGCTTCTACTCCTTTTTGACTGAAAGTACTCTTGTCTACCTTTGAACTATGACCCAGAAGTGGGTGCAGGAAATGGAGTTGCCAAACAGTGTCTGGTCCTATACCCAGTACTAGCACAGGAGTACCCTGTAATCTCTTTCTGACCAGTTGCCAAGTCCCCTTTCTGTCTCTGGCTTGAAAGCTCCCAAAACTGCTGCTGCTTCTGTCATTACCACTTAGTCCCAACAGTGGTGTTTCATCTATGTGGCCAGCCTCCTCCTCCATGTCTCAGATCTCTCTTTCCAACCACCTATATTGTCTTAGTCTGGCTCTGCCACTCCAGAATTTGATTTGAGGTATTATTTTAAAGTTGTTTGGAGGAGAATTGGGGAGAACTCAGCTGAGTACTTTCTCTGCCATCTTGGCTCCACCCACAGAAGTCTCCTTGTGTAAGGGTTCTTAATTTTTTTTTAATATCATGGACCTTTTTGGCAGTCTTATGAAGCCAATAGACCCCTTCTCAAAACATTGTTTCTAAATGTATAAAATAAAAGAATATCATTTATGAATGAAATCAAATTATAAAAAAAAATTTAAACAATTCATGGACCACAGGTCAAAAACCCCAGCTATAGTTTTACCTGTATTCACAATGATCATAGCAATTATTAGCTTTCAGAGCAGTTAAGAATAGTTTTTCACTTTTGTCTTAAGTTGTTCCTGAAGGGCAGTTTGCCTCATATTTGTAGTTATACAGTATATACATTTTATTAAACCATTTTAAGATTGAATTCTGATCCCCAAACATGTGTCTGCAAACAATGCTTTAACCAAGATGTGGTGACTGAGGCTTTGCCCCAGAGTATGGACAACTTGCGCAGCTTTCAGCACTGTTGAAACAATGGAGCTTGCCACCTACATAGCAAGAAGAATTAGTTTTAAAAGAAAGTTAGCATACTGGATTGAACTCTTTTCCTCTTATCCCTATTTGCCTCCTTAGCAGTGACCTGGCACTGGTGACCTGGGATCTCTGTCTCTGTACACCACCTACCTAACCAACTGAAGCCACACTTTGTGCTAATTGCCCTGAACTCTAAAAATTCCTAGTTATAGCTTTATCACTCATGATATGCATTTATGAATTTGGTTAATGCAATAAGCTGACTTCAGAATGTTGAGAAAAACGTACTTTATTTTAATATATCCAGCTCATTCTTTGAGTTTAATTTGAAAGCACAAACTGACTTCTTTGATGATAGAATCACAGTTTCATCATAGAATTGAGTGTCACATCAGTCAATAGCCAGCAGCTACAATTAGATTAATTCCCCATACTTCCTCAGAAAAGTGTTATGACCAGACAAATGAAAAAGAAACCATAGAAAATGAAGGGACAAGCTAATAGCTAGCAGGAGCCATGAATGAGGTGGAAATGGTTATCTCCAAAAGACAGAGAATCAAAATATGTGTACAGCCACAAACTTTGCTATTCTAGATAACTTGCTCCAAATGCCTATTCTTCAACTCAGTAAACATTTATTAAATTCTCCCAATGGGCAAGATATGTAGTCAGGATACAAAGATGGTCATCAATCAATCAAAAAACACGTATGAAGTGCCTACTATGTCTCAGGCACCACGCAAGGCTTTGGAGATACAAAATACATGAATATTCCAGAGCCCCAGTTGCCTTTCCAGCTTTTCTTATTTCCATCTTAAAATGGCTTTGGTCCACCAGAGCCACATACCACTCTGCCTTCCTGTTCCACATCCCCCGCACCTACATCACCTTCTTTCTTTTTGTCGTTCCTTTTGGGTATATGTGATAAAGAAGCCCTTCTACTCTACCCCACCCCCAACTTCAGCACAAGTGAAGATATCCTATTTCCTGTTGGTGGTGAGGATTCCTTTAATTGGCTTCTGAACTGGAACTTTTTGGATATACAACAAAGGCAATCCCTAGCCCTCGAGCCTCTTCTTCCAGATGGCCTTGAGGTTTAAGGATAATTCTCTGAGCTCCAAAGGATCAATTAACAGGGGCATGCCCCATACCCATCAAGGCCCCAGGCTAACCTACCCTAGGAAAACCTGTATGATAGGATGGGGCTACTTTCTGTTTGTTCTTTCTTTCCTTTTGTATGGAGTCTTGTGGGATTCTTGAGGGGAAGCTGGAATCATTCCCCTCCCCAAGCATGCTGAAAGCAGGGTGTTGGCTAGATGGGAAAAGTGGCATCTACAGCAGCAGAGGGAGGGCAAGACCAGGAAGAGTCTCCCAGAAAGATAGAAACCACTGAAAAAAAGAGCCCATTTGGCATTGATCAGTTTATACTCAATAGAGATGAGATATATGTGTATGAGAATTAAACTCCCTGTCTCATTCCTGATTCATGCTTGTACTCTGATTCCCTCTCCCCTCTCCTTTTGCTAGGGAGGAAGTCTTAGACTAGAGCCAAACATGGCATTGTCCTGAGGAATCTGAGGGGGCGGGGATGGAATTGAAGCACAGGGAACCCACTAAGCAATGAGCTCAGAGCAAACTTGGAGGGCAGATGAAGGCCAAAGATTGGTGAAGGTGACCAGCCCCCGGGGGCCTCTTCTCCAGCGTTGCTGCTGTTGGTTAGTCATTTTTCAATCTTGTTTGACTCTTTGTGACCTCATTTGGGGTTGTCTTGGCAAAGATACTGGAGTGGTTTGCCATTTCCTTCTCCAGCTCATTGTACAGATGAGGAAACTGAGGCAAACAGGGTGAAGTGACTTGCCCAGGGTCACACAGCTATTAGGGTGAATGTCTCACGGTCTCATGAGAGCTCTGTTGAGGGAACTTTCCCATGGGAGTTCTAGCTTCTATCAGTAGAAGCTGAGGGTCACAACATAGTTGCATGGCAAAAATAAGGAAGTCTCCCAGGACCTCTCCTTTGCTGACATGCAGCTCCCACAGTTGGTCTGGCTCTCCTCTCACAGGGAGATGAGTCCTGACACGAGCTCCAGCAGACCTGATGATTGGCTATCACAGGGGGATCACGCTTTGAACATGCATCACTAGGGCTATAAAAGACAGCTACCTGCACTCAATAAACGGAGCTTCTGCCACCTTGCTGTCTCCCGCCTCATCCATGCGTCTCCGGGTTACTGAGCACTGAGCTGGTCTCATGCTCACCACTGCAGCGGCCGCCGCGACACACAGCTAGTAAATGCCTGAGGTCGGATTTGAATTCAGGTCTTCCTGACTCCAGAGCCAATGCTCTATCTACTTTTCCACCCAGCTGCTTATCCAGCTACCATGCTAGATTTCATTCCACGGTAGATGTAGATATCTTAAACGGATATAGATCCCAAGGGTCTTGGTCATTATGCAGTTCTCCTTAGGGCAACACTCAAAAGTCCTGCAACCACCACCATGTTTTACATTGAAGAGATCCATAAGCTCTGTTGGTTTCTTTCCTTCTTTTTTCAACCCCACCATGGCTAAAACCTTGTCATCTCAACATGGCTGTTACTTCTGCCACCACCACTAAACTGGCTGTGATCTCAAGCAAATAACTTAACCTCAGTCCTATTTCCATCTTTTGGCATAAAATAATCTCAAAAGTTCCTTTCTGTTTGAGCAAAGAATACCAGACTTGCAGTTAGCAGACCTGAGTTTGACTCCTACCTCTGATACCTTCTAACTATAGCCTCATGTGAGGAAAGTACTGTATAAATTATTTTGTAAGTCCTTTAAGATCTGGCCTCTTTTTAGCTCTCTCATCTTCTTTTACCTTACTCCCCTCCATGAACTAACTCTATGGTATAGTTCTACTGGCCTTTTTGCTGTTTTTCACACCTGATACTCCATAAACTCTCTCCTGTCCCCTGGTTCTGAAGCACTCTACCTCCTGACTTCCATCTTACAAAATTCCTTGTTACCTTTAAGACTTTGCTCAAGTGTTACCACCTACAAGGGGCCTTTCTCAGTCCCCCTCCCTGCCAGTACTTTCCCCTTTAAGGCTACCTTGATGTAGATATCTTAAGTGGATCAATTTGTGTATGTCACCTCAGTTAGAAAACAAGATCCTTGAGGACAGGGGTTACTTTTATTTTCTTTTGATCTCTAGGACTACAGTGCCTGGCAAATAGTAAGCACTTTGACTGACTGATTGAATGAAATTGTTACTGAATTCATTCAATGGGAATATACAGTGAAGAAAGGATAGGAATAATATCCAGCCTGCTCAAGCATCCTCACAGAAAAGAATTCTTTGTTCCTCTTTTTCTTTTTTGTCACTGCATTGGAACATTTGCTGGGTTTTGTTGTTGTTTTTATTTATTTTAAGTCAAATTTATTGGAGTGAATTTCTTGAGGCACAGTTGACTCAGGCTCTTGGTCTCATACCAACATACAAGAGCTAGGCCATTATTTCTAAACCCTGGCAGTTACAATAAGGATGCATTCCACCCACCCTGCATGCGTACAGTCTTCATTACTATGTTGAAGTTCAACTTTTAAATCAATCAAAAAATACTTATTAAGTGCCTACTATATGCCAGGCAAGGCAGTGAGATGGCACAGGGCTTAGAGTCAAGAAGCTTCATCTTCTTGAGTTCAAATCTGGCCTCAGACACTTACTAGTTGTGTGACTCTGGGCAAGTCACTTCACCCTATTTGCCTCAGTTTCCTCATCTGTAAAATAATCTGGAGAAGAAAATGGCAAACCTCTCTCGTATCTTCACCAAGAAAACCCCAGTTGGGGTCACGAAGAGTCAGATGTGACTGAAAAACAACAAATATACCAGGCACTGTGCTAAGCGTTGAAATTACAAAAAGAGGCAAGAGACAGTGCCTTATGAGGGAGAAAACATACAAATATATCCAAAGCAAGCTATATACAACATCAACAAGAAATAATTAATAAAGGGAAGACACTAGAATTAAGAGAGGTTGGGGAAAGCTTTCAGTAAAAGATGGGATTTTAATTGGGACTTCAAGAGGAAAGTCAGGAGTGGGAATGAAGGAGGGAAATAATTTCAGTCATGGAGTATGTTATTATTATTTTTAATCTTTTCCTGTAGATTCAATTTTGAATAAAATCAGAAAACATCAACAACCATCAAGGCTCCACTGGAAATATAATGAGAAAGTCTTTAGGACAGAGAACTCAAGATTCTTCTCCATTTTTCTGAGTTTGGTTTCATCGTTTCAACTTTGTGCTATTCTCTAAAAAATAACGCGATATAAATCCTGCCTCTATGACTACCTGTGTGACTTCAGGCAAGTACCTTAACCTCTCTGGGCCATAGTGTCCTCATCTCCAAAAAATGGGATTGGACGAGATGGCCTCAGGAGTCCCTTCCAGTTCTAGATTTAGGATCCTAAGTAACTAAAGCCCCAGCAGAAACCACATGTTATGTTACTCATCAATATTAACAACTTCAGGGGGAAATAGCCCACCCAGAATGTTTTAATTGCCTTTATAGCTAACCACCCAACTGTCTCTATCTTTTTTTTTT